>NC_141008.1:60081763-60276763 GCF_052327205.1 Somniosus microcephalus
CTTAACTTGTTCCCTTGCGTTTTGGGGTTTGAGAAAATCTTGCACTCCATCAAATATCAGCAAAACAGCGTCGTCTGCTAAAGCACAGAGGACCTCTTCAGAGGTCAGATGGCCACAGAATGTCTTGATCAATTCCACGAGGCTGGTGCCAATATCGGGATTCACCCTCTCCAAGAAGAAATAGAACACAAACTTGAAATTTGTGTACTGTTGAGATGACGCCCAATCAGATATCATGCGTTTTACTAATGCTGTTTTTCCTGTTCCTGGATATCCTTCTAAGATGACAAGTCTGGGAATCCCATCTCCCCTTGAAGAAGCTGGGGTGAAAATCTCTTGTACCTTTATTTTCTTTTCCACGGGCACTGTTCCATGCTGACGTTCAACCAACTCCATTGGGATGTAATTGCAATGGAGAATGAATTCTTCTGTCACAAGTTTTTTCTTGATGTGATTCCGGTTCTTTTCTGCAACTGAACTGATTTCTGAAAAGGAGTAGGATTGATGACAGGCCTGTACTGTAAAAATAGCCTTTTATTTTGGCCTGAGCTCAAACCAGTTAAAATCAATCAATCAATCAACTTTATTGTCATTGTTAGTGCACAAGTGCAGTACAACGAAATGTAGGCTTGCGGCTCCCGAGAGTGTACATTTAGATTAAGACATTTAAACATTCAACATACATTTGGCTTGTAATACATTAACATAAACATAACCATAATAAAGTGCATTGGCAGATGTGCAGGCTTTAGAGTTTATTTGTGGAGTTCAGTAGGATGACAGCCCTGGGAAAGAAGCTGTTCTTAAATCTGGTCGTACGGGTGCGAATGCATCTGTAGCGTCTCCCAGATGGCAGGAGGGCGAACAGACTGTGGCTGGGGTGGGTAGGGTCTTTGATGATGGACCGTGACCTCCGTAAACAACGTTTCTGGTATATGTGCTCTATGGTCGGTAGCCGGGTGCCGGTAATGCGTTGGGCAGTTTTGACTACCCGCTGCAGGGCTTTCCGGTTGTAGTAGCTACAGCTGCCATACCATACTGTGATATGTCTTAGAAGGGAGTTGATGAGTCTTAACATTGAAAATCACTTAACATAGGAAAAGAAGAACGAGAGGAACATTTGACTCATGTGAAGCCAATAGTGGGGAAATGTACTTCAGTGTTGAGCAATATTTGTCTTCCTTTTGATTAGTTTATCTAAATTTGGTCGCCGGATGACATGAAATTATCAGAAATTCTTTCTGGTGAAGTAACCCCTCCTTCATTCCTCTCACCCGATGCCATACACAATATTTGTCTAGACAACAGACGGGTTACCTGTTTGCCAGGCTTCTGCCAATGCCACTCTGTAACTGGCAATTGGAGGTGCTTAGGCTGACCGTCCCCTCCAGTCCTCCCTCCCTTCTTGGCACTAAGTGCCAGACGCTCACCCAGCACCTCCTCACCACGGTATGAGACCTCACCATAGGGGGAAATTGCAGGTTTGCAAATCGGTGTGTCAGGGCTTCTTTGGAAAAGCGTCACACCCCACCTTGAGAAAATGAATACTAGTTAACAACATATAAAGCAGCCATTTTAACCATCTCAGCATCGTGTCAGCAGTGGCTCAGTGGGTAGCACTCTCACCTCTGTAAGTGCAAATGGTTGTGAGTTCAAGTCCCACCCCAGACACTTGAGCACAAAAATCTAAGCTGACACTCCAGCTGAGGGAGTGCTGCACTGTTGGAGGTGCCGTCTTTTGGATGAGACGTTAAACCGATGCCCCGTCTGCTCTCTCAGGTGGGTGTAAAAGTTCCCACGGCACTATTTAAAAGAAGAGCAGGGGAGATATCCTGGCCAATATTTATCCCTCAGTCAACATAACAAAAACAGATTATCTGGTCATTATCACATTGTTGTTTGTGGGAACTTGCTGTATGCAAATTGGCTGCCATGTTTCCCACATTACAACAGTGACAGTACTTCATTGGCTGTAAAGTGCTTTGAGATGTCTGGTGGTCGTGAATGGTGCTATATAAATGCAAGTCCTTTCTTATCTTAAATTGATAAAACAGATCATATTTACAAGGCATAAACTGTGTTATAGGGACGGTGCATTGTGTGGTTACTGTATTAGTGAAGGAATTATATAAGTAATAGCTGTTATTGTCCGATAGTATGTAGCATTAGATGGTTTCTGTCTTAGTAAGGGATGAAGAAAATAACATTAAATTCTGGAAATCTGTAATAATAGCATGGCTACTGATACAGGTTAAGCTACGAGCATGCATTAATTTTCCATTAATACAGGCCTAGCATGGATCCCAGCCTTCGTATTGGCACCGGGCAGCAAAAATTGGAGTTTTTGTCACAAAATAATTAGGCACCAACTTAAAAAAAAAATCATAGCTTTTGATGTCTCGGAAATGCAGCTATTTCTCTGCTCTGGTGGATTGGCCTTGGAGTCAGGCTGTTGTAAAATTGGGCACCAGTCACAGAGTGAACTGTTACTCAGTCAAAATGTCCATTCTTTCTTCTCTTGATACAAATTCCCGACAAGAAAACAACTTGTACTCGACTGTGCCTGGTTAAGTTTGGCATTATACTTGCTTTGTTGATTGCTGTACTGCCGCGATTGAGCACCAGATCTAATACTCTCGCCTAGATCTGCTACTTTACCCTAGATCTCGTTCAACTTCACCCTTACGTTTTCAACATCATTCCTGTATGCGCGTTCGCACCAGCTCTTGGCTGATGGTGGTTGCAGTAAACGTGCTGTCTTGTTTTCAAAGGGTCAGGGAGGGGGGGTGGGGGGCGCTATCGAGAACACCAACACAAAGAAAGCAAGGTTATACCTATCAGGAAAGGATGAACAGGCTGGGTCTCTTTTCTCTTGAAAAGAGTAGGCTGCGGGGTGACCGAATAGAGGTCTTTAAAATCATGATAGAGTAGACGCAGAGAGAGCGTTTCCACTTGTGGGGAAGAGCAAAACTAAAGTCCATCAATATAGGATAGTCACCAAGAAATCAAATAAGGAATTCAGAAGACACTTCTTTACCCAGAGAGTGGTGCGATTGCAGAACTCACTACCACAGGGAGTGGTTGAGGCGAATAGTATCGATGCATTTAAGGGAAGGCTAGATAAGCACATGAGGGAGAAGGGAATAGAGGGTTACGCTGATAGAGTTAGATAAGGAAAGATGGGAGGAGGCTCGAGTGGAGCATAAACACCGGCATGGACTGGTTGGGCCGAATGGCCTGTTTCAGTGCTGTATATTCTTAATTCTATGTAAAATCCAAGGGAAACATCTACTTGCATTTGACTTGTCCCTCGCTATCATGTATAATGCAAGTGTTAGCGCTACAGTGTTCCCGCTGCCAATGGTGCTAGTGCTGGTGCAAACCCTTCATTTGTGCCAGTTTGAGACTTGTACCAAAGTGCAGGTATGTGTGCTGATGCACATTCAAGCCTCAATTGCAGCTCAATGTCCAAAAGTGTTCCAGCGAGGGACTGCTATATCTACGCTGCCATGGACACCCAGCCTCTGAAGAAACGTGAGACTCTAAGTGAAACATCAGGCAAAGTAACCTTGGGTTGTAGTGTTATCTCCAAGGAAGTAAACTAACTAACTCGGGCAAACTTCTCCAAAGTCTTACGTATAACATACCTGTGGTGTATTTCTGAAGTTCACTGTTGGGTCTCAAATATCCAACACATTGGCCGAAGAGCGAGGCCTGGTCTGGCCACATGTGATGTAACTTCAGCAGCAGATGTACGAATAGCTGGCAAGTATTTTCGCCTTTGGCCTGTACCAGGTCCAGGATCTCTCGTGCCTTTTCCGTGTCTGTAATCTTGGAATTGATGATTTGTTTGTCTTCACTGGTCACCAGTTCTTCAGCTTGCATATAATCCAGTAAAGTGGGAACGTTTCTAGACAGGTTGCGGATGAGCTCGACCCGGCAGGTCAGCAGGAGCCTTTCCGAACGTGCCATGATGCCCAGTGGTCAGTCGAGCCACCTAACGTACATGACGAAGGTATGTTCAGCTCATAGTGAGTAAGTGTATCGCAGTAATGCTATGCAGTACCATGCATCACTTGATGAGCTTAAAATAGATAGGTAATGAATACAGAGAGTATCTCATCAAGGGAGCCTCAGTTCTTGGCAGTAAGCATAAATACATTATCTTTATATAGAAAGCTTATAGGAGCGGTTAATTAGAAAAGCAACATCCCTTTCTGTTGGTTATTTATGCCGCACTATAACGTTATCAAGTGACATGCTGAGTATCAGTTCCATAATCCAGTTGCATTCATTTGTGTGGGCATTGAGTGGAACTGTCCTCAGCAGAACAGCTTCATTGCCCTTTGCAATGGTTGTTTTTGCACGCTGCTTATAATATTGCACAGAAACCATTAACATTTCAGGTGAAATGGAGGCCAGAATGGACCACAGACAGATATGGGCTGGACAAGTGCTATGTGAATGGGAACCAGTGTGGTGGGCAAAGAAAAAGTTGGGGAGAGGGGATTTGGTTGTGACTGTACTGAAAGTTTAGTTTGGCATTCACCCTATTTAGCACAACACCTACCTCTGAGTTGAGTCTGGGTTACTCTGGTCCGATTCAAAAACCATAACCTGGTTGATTTATAGGAGTGACCAGAGGTTAGATTTCAGGACGAATCTGACCTCTGCTGTGATAAAATTGGTATTGGATATAAAGAAGAGGGTTGCCTGGTCAGATGCAACAGATTGTGCTATGTGGCTTCTGGCAGTGGCAGATCATTCTATTTTTGGAAGCCAAGATCAATGGAAATCAGCCCTGCTCACTGAGGCACTCCTTCTGGTGGCTAATGGGGGTTTGGCATTGATTGTGATGAAGAGGTCTGCATCCCAGATCATCCCACTCTTCTGACTGAAGGAGGAAGCCTTCTAATGGCTGATGGCTATTGGGATCTCTTCTCTTCTTCTTAGGCAGTCCCTTGGAACCGAGGATGACTTGCTTCCACACTAAAAATGAGCTCTCAGGTGACTGATGAGTCCAATGTGGGACCTACAGGCTCTGTCACAGGTGGGGCAAACGGTGGTTGAAGGGGCGGGTGGGTGGGGTGCTTGGGTTGACGTGCGCTCCTTCCGCTGTTTACGCTTGGCTTCCACTTGCTCCCGGCGAAGAGACTCAAGGTGTTCGGTGCCTTCCCGGATGCTTCTCCTCTACTTTGTGCGGTCTTGGGCCAGGGATTCCCAGGTGTCGGTGGGGATGTTGCACTTTTTCAAGGAGGCTTCGAGGGTGTCCTTGAAACGTTTCCTCTGCCCATCTGGGGCTCTCTTGCCATGTCGGAGCTCCAAGTAGAGCGCTTGCTTTGGGAGTCTCGTATCGGGCATGCGGACGATGTGACCCGTCCATCGGAGGTGATCGAGTGTGGTTCAAAGCTTCGATGCTGGGGATGTTGGCCTGAGCGAGAACACTGACGTTGGTGCACCTATCCTGCCAATGGATTTGCAGGACTAATGAGGAGATTGTGGGCTAAAAACACATGAATGTACAATTGTACCTCAGTCTTTCTGGTATGAATATTATGGATTCACACAGCTCCCTCCAATCTCTTAAACAGCTGTTTCCTGCGTGGTCTCTCGCATTCACCTCTTATATTTGATGTAATTTCTCCCAATCTCTCTTGATTTCTCTGACCTGCAGGGCAGAATAACTACATCCAGGCCTCTGACGCTGTCCTAGTGTTACTGCCAGCAGGAACTGGCCATGAGATTTATCCTCCCTTTTTATAAAGAAAGAAAGAGCTTGCATTTATATCGCGGCTTTCATGACCTCAGGTTGTCGCAAAGCACTTTACAGCCAATGAAGTACTTTTTGAAGTGTAGTCACTGTTGTAATGTAGGAAACGTGGCAGTCAATTTGCCCACAGCAAGCTCCCACAAACAGCAATGTGATAATGACCAGATAATCTGTTTTAAACATAGAAACATAGAAGATAGGAGCAGGAGTAGGCCATTCGGCCCCTTGAGCCTGTTCCGCCATTTCATGAGATCATGGCTGATCATCCAAATTCAGTACCCTGTCCCTGCTTTCTCCCCATACCCCTTGATCCAGTTAGCCTTAAGAAATATATCTAACTCCTTCTTGAATATATTTAATAAGTTGGCCTCAACTGCCTCTGTGGTAGAGAATTCCACAGGTTCACCGCTCTCTGGGTGAAGAAATTCATCCTCATCGCAGTCCTAAATGGCTTACCCTTTATCCTTATACTGTGACCCCTGGTTCTGGACTCCCCGCCATCAAGAACATCTTTCCTGCATCTAGTCTGTCTAGTCCTGTTAGAATTTTATAAGTTTCAATGAGATCCACTCTCATTCTTCTAAACTCTAGCGAATATAAGCCTAATCGACCCAATCTCTCTTCATACGTCATTCCTGCCATCCCAGGTATCAGTCTGGTGAATCTTCGCTGCACTTCCTCCATGGCAAGAACATCCTTCCTCAGATAAGGCGACAAAAACTGCACACAATACTCAAGGTGTGGTCTCACCAAGGCCCTGTACAACTGCAGCAAGACATCCTTGCTCCTGTACTCGAATCCTCTCACTATGAAGGCCAACATACCATTTGCCTTCTTAACCACCTGCTGCAGCTGCATGCTTACCTTCAGCGACTGGTACACAAGGACACCCAGGTCTCGTTGCACTTCCCCTTTTTCCAATCTATTGCCGTTCAGATAATAATCTGTCTTCCTGTTTTTGCCACCAAAGTGGATAACCTTGCATTTATCCACATTGGGCAGATGCATGGCAGTTGCAGTATAATCACCCAACCTGTCCAAATCATACTGGAGTTTCTCGGCATCCTCCTCACAGCACACACGCCCACCCAGCTTTGTGTCGTCTGCAAACTTGGAGATATTACATCTAGTTCCCTTGTCTAGATCATTAATATATATTGTGAATAGCTGGGGTCCTAGCACCGATCCCTGCGGTACCCCACTAGTCACTGCCTGCCACTCGGAAAAAGACCCGTTTATTCCAACTCTTTGCTTCCTGTCTGCCAACCAGTTCTCTATCCAAATCAGTACTTTACCCCCAATCCCATGTGCTTTAACTTTTCACGCCAATCTCTTATGCGGGACCTTATCGAAAGCCTTCTGAAAGTCCAAATACACCACATCCACTGGTTCTCCCTTATCTATTCTATCAGTTACATCCTCAAAAAATTCCAGTAGATTAATCAAGCACGATTTACCTTTTGTAAATCCATGTTGACTTTGTCCGATCCTGTCACTGTTTTCCAAGTGCTCTGCTATTACATCTTTTATAATGGACTCTAGTATTTTCCCCACTACCGATGTCAGGCTTACCGGTCTATAATTCCCCATTTTCTCTCTACCACTTTTTTTAAATAGTGGGGTTACATTAGTTACCCTTCAATCCAAGGGAACTATAGAGTCTATAGAATTTTGGAAGATGTTGATTGAGGGATAAATATTGGCCCAGGACACCGGGGCGAACTCCCCTGCTCTTCTTTGAATAGTGCCATAGAATCTTTTACGTCCACCTGAGAGAGCAGAAAGCTTGGTTTAAAGCCTCTTCCAAAGGATGGCACCTCCAACAGTGCGGCACTCCTTCAGGACTGCACTGAAGTGTCAGCCTAGATTTTGTGCTGAAGTCTCTGGAAGCTCCTGGCCTATATTAGTTTCTGCTTCTTGGTAGTATGATCAATGTCAGTAACCTGGGCCTCTGGAAATTTGTCAACCACTCCACAGAGCAAGTTGTTCTACCAACGCAATGCATTATCTAGTCACGCGTTGTTTTAATTAAGCTCTTGCCACCTTTCATTAAATAATCTGCCTCAGCACTGTAGTGATCAATAACATGTCATTCTGTGGTGGACACTAGATGGAGCAGTAGAGCTGTATATAGCTGTATGTATAAGACTACACTACCCAGCTATATATTATATTAAGACTACATTACCCATGAGGCTAGGATACCCACAAGGCAGCAGTCAAGATGGAAGCCTCTACAAGATGCTGTACAAGTCCACATGTGCTCAATAAAAGTAACTAGCAAAAGCTAGCTGTGTTCATAATAAGAATGTCTAGTTATTAATGAACATAACATGGTACCAGGGTGGTGAAGATCTGCTGAAAATTGTGAAAAGCGACATGGAGAATTTGAAGCCACCAGAGCGTTTGAATCTCACAGAAAAAAATTGACTACAATTGGCAGACTTTTAAACAGCAATTCGAACTCTACATTGCAGCCATCGGATTCGGTACGAAGCCAGATGCAAGGAAGATAGCGTTGCTGCTTACGGTTGCAGGCCCACAGGCGATAGAGGTATTTAATACATTTGTATTTAATCCAGCAGAGAACAGAGACAAATTAGACGATGTGCTACAGAAATTTGATGCACATTGTTCTCCCAAAAAGAATGAGACGTATGAAAGATACATCTTCCGTTCTTGGACACAGCAACAAAATGAGACTTTTGATAGCTTTATAACTGACCTGAAACTGAAAGCACAGACATATAATTTCTCTGAGTTCAAAGCATCCATGATTCGTGACCAGATTGTGTTTGGTATTCATGATGAAAAAGTCAGGGAACGTCTGTTGAGAGAAACCGAACTAAATTTGGAAAATGCGGTGAAAATATGCCAAGCCAGCGAGCTAGCTCGAAATCACGCGAAGACTTTCAGTGAAATCAATAATGATGCGAAGACTTTCAGTGAAATCAATAATGATGCGAATGTAATGAGTGATAATGTTGCTGTCGGTGCTGTGTCCTACAAGGGGAAGAAACGTGGGCAGAGCAGAAATGAAAAGCAATCGGAGGATGACATTTTTAATTGTAAATGCTGTGGTTACAAACACCAGTTAAGACAATGCCCAGTGTTTGGAAAAATGTGCACTAAGTGTAATGGAAAGAATCACTTTGCCAAACAATGCTTTTCAAAAGTAAAAACGACGAAAGGGCAACGAGTTAATGTGATTGAGGACACTGATTTAAGTGAGACATTTTTTGTAGGAATGGTGTCATGTGACGATATCAAAAAAGATACAGAAAATGTGCAGCCCTCAGAAATAGACAATGCTGAACATAAAGTTAATGCAGTAAAAGAGGACAAATGGATGATCCCACTGCAGATAAATGGAGCATTAGTTACATTGAAACTGGACACTGGGGCAAAAGCAAACTTAATCAGTATGAGTGACATTAACAATATGAAAGAAAAGCCCAAAATACAGAAAAAGTCAGTACTACTGAAGGACTATAATGGACAGAAAATAGATAGCTTAGGTGTATGCAGACTTAAAGTGACAGTCAAAGACAAAGTGCATCATCTCATGTTTTCTGTTGTGGCTGAAAGACTTGATTCGATACTAGGTGACAAAGCTTGTGAAGACTTAGAACTGGTCAAGAGAGTCTACCGTATAAACTGTGCCATAAGCAGACCAGATGACTCAGGTGATGAAGCAGAGAGCCCATCAAGGATGAAAAGGCCAAAGGGTATCCATGTCTTCAAAAAGCCTAGTTTCTCCAAGAAGAAAGAAAAAGACTTTAAGGTCAAAGAGAAGCCAAAGGAAGAAAAGCACAAAGAGGAAAAACACAAGGAGAAAAAGTCCAAAGATATAACCGCAGCAGATGTTGTTAAGCAGTGGAAAGAGAAAAAGAAAAAGAAGAAGCCTGCACCAGAGCAGGAAGCAGTTCCGGTGGATACTCCTTCTTCCCTCAGGCCAACCTTTGGTGTTCCATTAGCCGAGGCTGCTGAGAGGACTATGCTGTATGATGGGATCCAGCTGCCAGCAGTTTTTTGAGAGTGCATTGACTACATTGAGAGTTATGGCATGAAGAGTGAAGGAAACACTGAAACCCTCTCCAAGCAAAGATCGCAAGGAGACCTCGATCTATACAAGACCAGATTGATGACAATGCCGCAACTGCATCTTGTCATTCACCACCAGAACAATCTCATGAAGACACATCAGACTTACCCGTGTTGAGAAGATCCACACGTGAAATAAAAGAGTCAGATAGACTTAATCTTTGAGTACAATGTAAATCTTTGAAAATGTGTTGACTGTTTTGAAAATGTTTATGTTTATAGAGCACTAACAAAAGTGTTACTGATATTATCTTTATTGTTTTCTTGAAAGTTGATTGATATTAATTTTGTTAAACCTCAAAGAAAGGAGGATGTAGTGATCAATAACATGTCATTCTGTGGTGGATGTGGTGTATGTGCCTTTAAGAGCCCCTGTGTACTGTAATGCCGGTAATGGCCACTTGGGCTATATAAGCCTGTATAGTGTCTTTTATCTGTTAGTTCACCTCCAGACTTTGTCCAGTAAACACCTGTAAACCAACTCCTGCATTCCGTGTCTCTATTAATACACGGACACAACAGTGGCGACGAATTGGAAATGGACTTACCTGCAATTCGACAGCACCTCAAGGAGATCGATTCCTCAGACGAAGGAAGAAGAAAAAAAAAAGAAAAAAAATAGAAAAAGCTGTGGTTTCACCAGCTAGCCGGGCTGGTGGCTGGTACTGCAATAATCCTTCCTGGGCGGCGGGCTGGGCTCGATCAGCTGGCTCTACAGCGGGGCCCAGCAGTGAAGGCGTAGGCAAACAGAGACGAAGGGTGGAGCACTCGGGAGACGGCCAGCTCTGCAAAGCAGGTCGGCGTTCGGACCACGCAGAGGGAGGGGAAAGTCCCAGAGAGTCCGACGGGGAACAAGTCTCCGACTATTAAAAATATTTGTATAAATAAAAACCGCGGAGAACAGCGTTGTCAGCAGCAACAGCGGCGGGAAAGCGCGGGAGGCGCCATTTTTTTCCAGCAAGGAAGAAAGGAAAGCGCGGGAGGCACCATTTTTTTTTTCAGGATGCCTAAGACTGGCAACATTACTGCTTTCGGTAGTGATGTAGAGGATTGGGCCACATATGTGGAAAGAGTGGAAGTATATTGCACAGCGAATGAAATAAAGGATGATAAAAAGGCATCGGTACTTCTCAATCTAATGGGCGCAAGGACATACAGGCTGTTACGAAACTTAATCACTCCAGCCAAACTGATGGACAAGAATTTTAAGGAGATTGTTGATACCCTACACTGCCAATTCGGGGCAGGACTGGCAGATTCTCTACGAGACAAATTCGTCTGTGGTCTCCTAAGTGAAGGAACACAAAAAAGGCTACTTTCTCAAAAAGATTTGACACTGGACAGGGCTTTCAGTGTAGCTGTATCATACGAAGTGGCAACAAGAGGAGCTGCAGAGATACAGCAAAAGCCACAGGACTTCGGCACCCATGAAATGACACGGGGTTTCGAGAGATGTTATCGCTGCGGCAGATCCACCCATGACCAGAGGGACTGCTGGTTCAAGGACAAAGCATGCAGGCAATGCGGAAAGATGGGACACAGTACATGTGTATGCCGATCTGGAAACAAAAAATCCACTGACAGAAAAAAAATCAATAAGGAAAAGTACAGAAAGGTACAAATGATGACGGACAGTAGCTCCGAAGACCAGAAGAGCGATAGCGACTCCAGAAACAAGAGACTAAGCTCTCTCAAATTACATAATGTAATTGCCAAAGAAGATTACCAGACCATTTGGGTTACCCTCACGATAGCGGGGTCCCCAGTTAAAATGGAGCTAGATACAGGATCAGCTCTGACCGTCATAAGTAGACGGGATTACGAGCGGCTATTTCCGCATATACCTTTGAAAGACACATCCATTATCTTGAAAACATATACGGGGCAGAAAGTATACCCCAAAGGGAAAATAAAGGTGCCTGTTGTATACAACGGCAAGGAAATACAGAAGTTGTATTTATACGTTCTGCAAGATGGTGGTCCACCGCTGTTGGGACGTGAATGGATCAGGAAGATACGTTTGGACTGGCACTCCATTCAGGCACTGACGGTGACCAGTAAGAAAAAAAATGATGATGACATCATACCTGAATGATTAAAAGACATCTTGGCCAATGCCAAAGAAGTGTTCCAACAGGAACTAGGAACCTTGAAAGGCGTCACCGCCTCAATAAAGGTGGAAGATGCGGCAATTCCCAAGTTTTTTAAGGCAAGGCCGGTGCCATACGCAATTCGTCCAGCAGTCGAGGCAGAGCTGGAGAATTTGGAAAAGACAGGCGTGTTATCCAAGATAGATTGGAGCGAGTGGGCAACACCCATCATCCCGGTCATGAAGAAAACGTTGAATAAAGATAAATCTGAAGAACAGAGAAAAATTCGCATCTGTGGGGACTTCAAGGTGACTGTAAACCCAGTCCTTCACACAGTACAGTATCCTCTTCCAAGGATAGAAGATATTTTCGCCTCACTATCCGGAGGGAAACGTTTCACAAAAATTGACTTGGCACAGGCATATCTACAGATGGAGGTTGAGGAGGCCTCTAAAAAGTATCTCACAATAAACACACACAAAGGTCTTTACCAGTACAATCGACTGGTTTTCGGGGTAGCATCAGCTCCAGCTATCTGGCAAAGAGCTATGGAACAAGTCCTGCAAGGGATTCCTAGGACTCAATGCTACCTAGACGACATCCTTATAACAGGAGAAAACGACAACGAACACCTTGCCAATTTGGAGAAGGTGCTCACTAGGCTGAGAGAATGGGGCCTACGAGCAAACTGCCCCAAGTGCGAATTTTTCCAGAAACAAATATCATATTGTGGCCACATAATTGATGAAGAAGGGTTGCATAAGTCCCCTGAGAAAATTGAAGCAGTCATAAAAGCACCAGCACCTGAAAATGTCTCACAATTAAGGTCGTTCCTGGGATTGATAAATTACTATCATAAATTTTTACCGAACTTGTCAACTGTTCTGCACCCTCTTAACGAACTGCTACAAACGGGAGTAATTTGGGAATGGAGCGAGGACTGTAAGCGTGCCTTCCATAAATGTAAAGGCTTGATCACGTCCAAGGAAGTTTTGGCTCATTACAACCCATCACTGCCAATCAGACTGGCGTGCGATGCATCCCCTTACATAAGAACATAAGAACATAAGAAATAGGAGCAGGAGTAGGCCAATCGGCCCCTCGAGCCTGCTCCACCATTCAATAAGATCATGGCTGATCTGACCCTAACCTCAAATCTTCTATCACTCTGCATCCACCCGAACCCATGTGATCTCCCGGGAGAGGCGAAAAACCAGATAAAGACCCAATGGCCAATTTGGGAGAAAAAAATCTGGGAAATTCCTCTCCGACCCATCTAGGCGATCGAAATTCTTCCAGGAGATCACTCTGTCCCTATATTTTCTACAGTACTTACCTTCTGTAAAGGCGATCTCCACCCCAGCCAGGAACAGGAATAAAACCATCTCCTGAAATCTAACAGAATTAGAACACAGTAGGAGCAGAACAAGGCTACACGGCCCCTGGGCCCGCTCCACTACCCACAGGGCCATGACCATTCCGAACCCAGACTCATGTCCAATTTCCTGCCCGCTCCCCGTAACCCTTAATTCCCTTTACTTCTAGGAAACTATCTATTTCTGTTTTAAATTTATTTAATGATGTAGCTTCCACAGCTTTCTGGGGCAGCAAATTCCACAAACCTACCACCCTCTGAGTGAAGAAGTTTCTCCTCATCTCAGTTTTGAAAGAGCAGCCCCTTATTTTAAGATTATGCCCCCTAGTTCTAGTTTCACCCATCATTGGGAACATCCTTACCGCATCCACCCGATCAAGCCCCTTCACAATCTTATATGTTTCAATAAGATCGCCTCTCATTCTTCTGAACTCCAATGAGTAGAGTCCCAATCTACTCAACCTCTCCTCATATGACCACCCCCTCATCCCCGGGATTAACCGAGTGAACCTTCTTTGTACTGACTCGAGAGCAAGTATGTCTTTTCTTAAGTATGGACACCAAAACTGTATGCAGTATTCCAGGTGCGGCCTCACCAATACCTTGTACAACTGCAGCAATACCTCCCTGTTTTTATATTCCAACCCCCTAGCAATAAAAGCCAACATTCCATTGGCCTTCTTAATCACTTGCTGCACCTGCATACTAACTTTTTGAGTTTCGTGCACCAGGACCCCCAGATCCCTTTGTACTACAGTACTTTCCAGTTTCTTGCCATTAAGATAATAACTTGCTCTATGATTTTTCCTGCCAAAGTGCATAACCTCACACTTTCCAGTATTGTATTCCATCTGCCAAATCTCTGCCCACTTACTTAGCCTGTCTATGTCCCTTTGCAGGTTTTTTATGTCCTCCTCACTCACTACTTTCCGTCCCATCTTTGTATCATCTGCAAACTTTGATATGTTACACTCGGTCCCCTCCTCCAAATCGTTAATATAGATTGTAAAGAGTTGGGGACCCAGCACTGACCCCTGCGGAACACCACTAGTTACTGGTTGCCAATCTGAGAACGAACCATTTATCCCAACTCTCTGCTTTCTGTTAGAGAGCCAATCCTCCACCCACGCCAGAATATTACCCCCAATCCCATGATTTTTTATCTTGAGCAATAATCTTTTGTGTGGCACCTTGTCAAATGCCTTTTGGAAGTCTAAATACACCACGTCCACTGGTTCCCCTTTATCCACCCTGTATGTTACTTCCTCAAAAAACTCAAGCAAATTTGTTAAACATGACTTCCCCTTCATGAAACCATGCTGAGTTTGCCCTATTAAATTATGTTTATCCAAATGTCCCGTTACTGTCTCCTTAATAATGGACTCTAACATTTTACCAACCACAGAAGTTAGGCTAACAGGTCTATAGTTTCCAGCCTTCTGCCTACTACCCTTTTTAAATAAGGGTGTTACATTAGCAGTTTTCCAATCTGCCGGGACCTTTGCTGAGTCCAGTGAGTTTTGGAAAATTATTACCAATGCATCCACAATCCCTACCGCTAGTTCCCTCAAGACCCTGGGATGCAAGCCATCAGGTCCAGGGGATTTATCCGCCTTGAGTCCCATTATTTTACCAAGTACCACTTCCTTAGTGATTTTAATTGTATTTAGTTCCTCCCCCCCTAGAGCCCCCTGTTTGTCCAGTGTTGGGATATTCTTAGTGTCCTCTACTGTAACGACTGATACAAAATAATTGTTCAGTGTTTTTGCCATCTCCATGTTTCCCACCATTAATTTCCCGGTCTCATCCTCTAAGGGACCAACATTTACTTTAGCCACCCTTTTTCTTTTTATATAACTATAGAAACTTTTACTGTCTGTTTTTATATTTTTTGCTAATTTACTTTCATAATCTATCTTCCCTTTCTTAATCAATCTTTTAGTTATTTTTTGCTGTCTTTTAAAGACTTCCCAATCTTCCATCCTTCCACTAGATTTGGCTACCTTATATGCCCTTGTTTTTAGTCGGATACTATCCTTAATTACTTTACTTAGCCACGGATGGCTATCTTTCCTTTTACACCCTTTTTTCCTCAGTGGAATATATTTTTTTTGGAAGTTGTAAAATAACTCCTTAAATGTACACCACTGGTCATGTACCGTCTTACCCTTTAATCTATTTTCCCAGTCCACTCTAATTAATTCCGCTCTCATACCTTCATAGTCTCCTTTATTCAAGCTCAGCACGCTTGTTTGAGATCCAACCTTCTCACCCTCTAATTGAATATGGAACTCAACCATGTTATGGTCACTCATTCCAAGGGGATCCTTTACTAGGACATTTTTAATTAATCCTGTCTCATTACACAGGACCAAATCTAAGGTTGCTTGCCCCCTGGTCGGTTCAGTTACATACTGCTCAAGAAACCCATCCCTAATACACTCAATGAACTCTTCCTCAAGGCTGCTCTGCCCAATTTGATTTGTCCAGTTAATATGATAATTAAAATCCCCCATAATTATAGCTGTTCCCTTATTACAAGCCTCAACTATTTCCTGATTAATACTCCGTCCAACAGAGTTGCAACTGTTCGGAGGCCTATAGACTACACCCACTAGTGTTTTTTTCCCCTTATTATTCCTTACCTCCACCCAAACTGTTTCACTATCCTGCTCCTTTGACCCAATATCATTTCTCTGTATTATAGTGATTCCTTCCTTTATTAACATAGCCACCCCACCTCCTCTCCCTTCCTGCCTGTCCTTCCTGATTGTTAAATAACCTGGTATGTTTAATTCCCAGTCATGGTCACCCTGCAGCCATGTTTCTGTAATGGTCACAAGATCATACCCATATGTCATTATTTGTGCCATTAACTCATTCATTTTGTTACGAATGCTACGTGCATTCAGATAAAGAACTTTCAAATATGTTTTGTAACACTTAGTTCCTGTTTTTTCCCTTTTTAGTACTTTACTTTTTACTCCATACCTTCTGTCCCTTCCTGACACATTCTGTTTTTTAATTCCCCCACTGCTACCTAAGTCTATGACCTTCTCTGTTGTCATTTCTATTATTTGCTCTCTAGAAACCTCCCCCCCACTAATTAGTTTAAAGCCCTCTCTACAGCCCTAGTTATATGATTCGCCAGGACTCTAGTCCCAGCACTGGCCAAGTGGAGTCCGTCCCAACAGAACAGCTCCCTCCTGTCCCAGTACTGGTGCCAGTGTCCCAAGAAGCAAAACCCATTTCTCCCACACCAGTCTTTGAGCCACGCATTTAACTCTTTAATTTTATTTATCCTAGCCAAATTCGCTCGTGGCTCAGGTAATAACCCAGAGATTATTACCCTTGAGGTTCTGTTTTTTAATTTGACCCCTAGCTGCTCATACTCCTTTAACAGAACCGTCTTCCTTGTCCTATCTACGTCGTTTGTACCAACATGGACCACGACAACTGGATCCTCCCCCTCCCACTGCAAGTTTCTTTCCAGCCCAGAAGAGATGTCCTTAACCCTGGCACCAGGCAGGCAACACAGCCTTCGGGACTCCTGCTCTTGACTGCAGAGAACCCTATCTATCCCCCTAATGATACTATCCCCTACCACTACAACATTTCTTTTTACTCCCTCCACTTGAATGGCCCCCTGTACCACGGTGCTGTGGCCAGGTTGCTCATCCTCCCTGCAGTCCCCGCTCCCGCCCTCACAGGGAGTAAGAACCTCGATCCTGCTGGACAAGAACAAGGGCTGCGTCTCCTTCAACACTACATCCTGGATCCCTGTACCTTCCTCACTCGTAGTCACACCGTCCTGTCCCTGACCACGGACTACATCTGCAGTCACTAACTTCATAGGTGTGACCATCTCCTGAAACATAAAGTCCAGGAACTTCTCCCCCTCCCTGATGTGTCGCAGTGTCCGAAGCTCGGTCTCAAGCTCCTTACGGCGTAGGAGCGGTATTATCACACAGATTCCCTGATGGCTCAGAACGGCCGATAGCTTTTGCGTCACGCTCATTGAACTCAGCTGAGCGTAACTATGCCCAGATCGACAGGGAAGCACTCAGCCTGGTATGGGGAGTGAAGAAATTCAACCATTACCTACACGGACAAAAATTTACCTTGTTGACTGACCATCAACCCCTCGTCTCCATATTCAACCCTAAAAAGGGCGTTCCCATTATGACAGCACAAAGGCTACAGAGGTGGTCCCTTTTCCTAGGGGCACACCGATATGACATAGAATACAAAGGATCAAAACAGCATGGAAATGCTGACGGTTTATCGCGTCTACCATTGCCCACGGTAGAAGAGGCACCTACAGTGGACCCAGTGGAAATGTTCCACTCTACCATAGTAGAATGTCTACCAGTAACAAATTCTGCCATTGAAAAGGAAACGAGAAATGACCCGACTCTCTCACGAGTCTACGATTTAACGGTGAAGGGATGGCCAGCACATGGCGAACCACTGTTGCCAGTATTCTCGCAAAGAAGGGAACAGCTGTCAGTGTGCCAAGGAACCTTGATGTGTGGATCCAGAGTGGTGATTCCACCCAAACTCCAGGATAAAGTGCTAAAGGAGCTTCACAAGGGGCATCTGGGTGGAGTGAAAATGAAGAACCTAGCCAGAGCGTTTGTGTGGTGGCAGGTATCGATGGAGACATCGAAGAAATGACCAAGGGCTGTCTAGGATGCCAGAAGGTCCAAAATGCCCCACCACAAGCCCCTCTACATCCATGGGAGTGGCCCTTATCTCCATGGCAAAGGGTACACATCGACTTTGCTGGTCCATTTATGGACTCAATGTTCTTAATCGCGGTTGATGCACACTCCAAGTGGCCGGAGGTAATAAAGATGTCCTCCACCACCACGGAAAAAACCATCACAGTATTAAGGACCATATTTGCCAGGAATGGGCTGCCTGAACAGATCTGTTCTGATAATGGACCGCAATTTGTGTCCGAAGAATTCAGGAAGTTCTTAAAAAACAATGGAGTTAAGCACTACACATCCGCCCCATACCATCCCGCCACCAATGGATTGGCTGAAAGGTTTGTTCAGACCTTCAAGAAGGCCATAAAGGCCATGGGGAATGAAGACATAAATCTACAGCATAAGGTAGATAACTTCTTGTTTGCATACAGGAATTCAACACATATGGTTACAAACCAGACTCCTGCCATGATGTTTTTCAATAGAAGACTAAGATGCCGGCTGGATTTGATCAAGCCCAACATCAGAAGGGACGTGGAGAACCGGCAATTTCAAGGCATGAATGAAAGGCCAACTAGAACCTTCCAGATAGGTCAATAAGTTTTGGCCCGGGACTACCGTACCGAGAAATGGCAGCCTGGAACTATTTGCACACGACTAGGACCGCTGATGTATACCGTGGACATTGGAGAAAGCATAATAAGGCGCCATGCTGACCAGATCATAGAGTCATCCGAAAAGGGACAACCTACACCACAACTCTATACACCTGATGATGAAGTAGAGATACCCATAGTATCTACCTCCGATCCGGTGATGCTAGAACCAGATGAACCCGACACTGGCATTCCAGCCGAATCGACCTTGCCAAAAGAACCTACTACACCACCGAAAACTACTACACCACCGAGGCGTTATCTGGACCGAGTCAGGAAGCCTCCAGAGAGACTGACTTATAATTGATTAACTGCAGCAATATGTAGATTATTGTTCTTGTAAACATGTTAATAACAATTACTTACAATGTTATGTACTGGTTATCTAAAAGGGGAGGAATTGTGGTGTATGTGCCTTTAAGAGCCCCTGTGTACTGTAATGCCGGTAATGGCCACTCGGGCTATATAAGCCTGTATAGTGTCTTGTATCTGTTAGTTCACCTCCAGACTTTGTCCAGTAAACACCTGTAAACCAACTCCTGCATTCCGTGTCTCCATTAACACACGGACACAACAGTGGACACTAGGTGGAGCAGTAGAGCTGTATATAGCTGTATGTATAAGACTACACTACCCAGCTATATATTATATTAAGACTACATTACCCATGAGGCTAGGCTACCCACATGGCAGCAGTCAAGATGGAAGCCTCTACAAGATGCTGTACAAGTCCACATGTGCTCAATAAAAGTAACTAGCAAAAGCTAGCTGTGTTCATAATAAGAATGTCTAGTTATTAATGAACATAACAAGCACCTTTCTGCAGTAGCAACTCAGAGCGTGAGGCAATCACATGCATGAACTTACATCTCAGCATTCTGAGGTGCAGCATGTTTAGTTCCTGGTATTGTAGGAGTTTGAGCGCTGTATCACACACATGTCAGACAGAAGCTGTTGGCCATTTATATCTGGGATGGACAGCGTTTGTGCCAGAGATGTATCATTTACTGTTTGTGACTACCACACCACACTGAGTCGCTAGACCAGTGAAATAACATGTTGTCTACTCCATCTCCTCATCCTGCCCTTACACGTGACCTTGCCCTCAGGTTCTGATGGGCACTCAAGGCACCCCAGTTACAATGTATGTCCACAAGGGATGTTTCAATACTATTTGGAAAAAATGCAGGGACTTATCCTGGCCAAAGTTCCTCCCTCAACTAATAAAAGATGAATAGGTCATTCATCCAGTTGCTGTATCTGGGATCCTGCTGTGTGTAAATTAACTGCTGAGTTTTGCCTACATGGTAATATAGTCCCTGCTTTTCAAGGTCGCCATTGTGAAGTGCGTAGGGATTTGTCTAAGAGATAGGATAAGATGCTATATAAATGCACGTCTTTGTTCATCTTTCTGTTGAGATGCAGGATGATATTACTACAGTGGATTTTTTTTGGTGGTGGAATGCCTTTTCTTTTTATAAAGGTATTTTCTCCCCTTCCCTTTTCTTGGGTTTCCCAATCCCGTGCATCATTCTCTGTTGAGGGGAGAGGAGGGTGAGAATCCAGCCTGCCTTGTATGCCTCTGCGAGTGCTGCTCTACTACTGGCTGGTGGGAGATGCAGGGAAGCAGTTTTAAGGAAAATCTCTGGTTTTCCTTCCATCTGATCTCCATTCAGTGCCACCCCAGTATGGTTCCAATGACTTCAGCTTTTGTCCAGTCTGCTTTTCAAGAGCATTTTTTAAAAATTGCGTTGAGAAATTAGAACTATCTCTTCTAATTTTCAGTTTACATCCATTCCTTTCTTTATAGTCTAACAGCTTCCACATCAATTAAACTAACAATGTCCTGCCCCATTTTCCAGGTTTGTGCCGTTCACCACCGGCTCCCCCTCCCCCACCCCCCGCTCCCCTCCACTGGGAGGATGGAGTTTTTGGGCTATGGCTTGCTCCATGACAGACTCTCTTGTGATGGTCAAGTAAGGTCATCTGCATTTCCTTGCTCTGGCCCTCTCTCAATCCTGAGATGATTCTGTATGGCTCTTCAACTAATGTCCTCCCAGGACAGACAATTCTCACCCAAGTGAAGTAAATGAGTTGCAGTCACACAGATCCCCTACAAAGCTTTAATTCTAACAACTGGAATAAAACAAGAGATGTCACAGAAAAAAAATTAAGTCCTTAATTATTTGTCTTGGTGCAAAATGTAGGATTAATCTATGAGTTCATTCAATATTGGTACTGGTTTTAAAGGGTTAATGTATGAGTTAATTCAAGTATCTGGTTAGCTTTGAGATCTGAAGTGAACAATTTACATTGGATTACATCGGATATACGGCACAGAAACAGGCCATTTACCCAACCAGTCCATGCTGGCATTTATGCTCCACTTGAGCCTCGTCCCGTCTTTCCTCACCTTAATCTATCAGTATAACCCTCTATTCCCTTCTCTCTCATAGGCTTGTCTAGCCTCCCCTTAAATGCATCTGTACTATTCGCTTCAACCACTCCCTGTGAGAGTGAGTTCCACATTCTCACCACTCTCTGGGTAAAGAAGTTTCTTCTGAATTCCCTTTTGGATTTCTTGGTGACTAACTTATATTAATGGCCTCTAGTTATGCTCTTCCCCACAAGTGGAAACATTGGCCCCGATTTTCTCCCAGCCGTCGGGCAGGTTTTCAGGCGTGTGGGCAGGGAAAATCGCAAAAACGGGGTCGCGACCCCCCGCCCCGCCTGATTCCCCGCCCCGTCCAACTTTTGGACCGCCATTTCTCACCGACCCGAATCAGTCCCGCCCGCCGCTGGCGGGACTGGCCGTTGGGACCCTAATCAGCAATTATTGGCATCATTAGTGCCATTTAAGGGGCCCTTGCTATTTTCAAGGGTTTCCCACGCTAAACACGCCTGCGAGGAACCCCGCTGATGAAACCTGGCGTGACGCATCCCGGCTTGCTTGCTCTCAGCTGCAGGTCATTCGGGAAAGCTGAGATTTAATCGGAGAGCATTTGTATGTTGAAGGACCTTGTTGTTGCAGGCTTGGGGCTACTTGTTCAAGGCTTAGGCACAGCTGTGGAAGGTTGGAGCCTCACACACTTCTCCAATGTGAGCTCCTGGGAAGCCCCTCTCGCCACCCTCACTCAGCGCTTCCTCAGCGGAGGCATCTACCAGAAGCATGGGACGCCTTTTTTCCCTTCCCTTCTTGCCATTAGAGGATCTCCAGCAGCAGAGGCGGCAGCAGCAGAACCAGGAACAGCAGGATCAGCAACAGGAGCACCAGGATGCTGCTCACTCACCTGAAGCTGCACAGGCCAGAAGGGGCCAGCGCTTGGAAGTGGCTTGAGAGCACCTTGCTGCGCATTAGGGGTCCATGGGGACCCGTATCTGCACTGGCAGTCCTACTCAGAAGGACTTCCATGAAGGTCTGGTTTCTCTGTTCAATAGATGGCCATCGCTCCTCAAGAGATGTCATTCTCTTATGAGCACTCACCATGTTTTCCATACCCTGGCGACTTATCTCCTCCATGGAGGTTACCAACCTTTCCATGGTGATGCGTTCATGCGCCAATGACTCCACAAAGGCTCTGCTCATGGTCGCTATGGACTCCTCCATTCGCTCCACACTCACAGCGACCCTGGAGACAAAACCTGCCAGAGACTCCTGCATCTGTGCATGGAGATCCATCACCTCTTCTCTTGCGGATGGACCCAGAGGCAGAGGGTCGACATGCAGTGCAGCTGAGCTGAGCTGGCAGAGTCCTGCGCCCTCCGACGAGGACTCTCCACTGCTGTCCCTGTCTCCACAATCTGCTGAGGCTCACTTGTGAGCTGTGAAACACCAGGTGACAACACTACTCTATGTCCCGAAGGTCCCCCCGAGGTGTGAGTGTCTGCGCTGGTGCTGGGTGCGCTTACTTCTGCTGACGCTGTGCCCGCAGAGGTTGGAGCTTCCTCTGAGGAGTCTGGCTGCACAGCCTCTTCCTCCTCCACAGTGGGGACAGGGGCTCGGGATGGTTCTGTGGGGGAGTAGAGGAAGGAGTTAGAGATGTGATGCCAAGGTTACATGCACATTGGAGTTGGCAGATGTTCATAAGTCCAAATGATGTAGCTTCAGAATCATAACAGCGACTCATGCTATGTCAATGAGAGAGATGGCAAACTATTCTGTCACCAGCTTGCGGGACTGCCCCCGTCTCTCCTTCCCCAACTTCCGCGGCCACATCAGCCCCAACAATTTCCAGCACTCCTTCCTCCCGGGGGTCAGGTGGGCTACTGAGGGTGGGCCTCCTCCAGTCCTGGCTCGCTCTCTGTTGTTGTGAGTTCTCTTTTCCTGCAATGAGGGAGACAAGTGGAATTTGAGTGAGAAGGAAGGAGTGAGTGTAGAGATTGCATAGCATAGATACTTAGAGGGAGACCCAAGATGATGTGAGGCTGCAAGACCAAGGGCCCTCCCTGTGTGTTGTCAGCTGTGTTCAAAGCATCAGAGTGAGAGGGAGTGTGAGGACTGCATGGTGGAATAGTTATGTGAATGTGAGCATAGAGAAACATAGAAACATAGAGATAGGAACAGGAGTAGGCCATTCGGCCCTTCGAGCCTGCTCCGCCATTCAATGAGATCATGGCTGATCTTCGTCTGAGATCATAGCTGATCTTACCAGTTCAGTACCCCGTCCCCGCCTTTTCTCCGTAACCCTTAATCCCCTTAGCCTTCAGAAATATATCCAATTCTCTCTTGAAAATATTTATTGAATTAGCCTTCACAGCCCTCTGTGGCAGGGAATTCCACAGGCTCACCACTCTTTGAGTGAAGAAATTCTTCCTCATCTCTGTTTTAAATGATTTGCCCGCTATTTTTAGACTGTGACCCCTGGTTCTGTGCTCCCCGGCCATTGGAAACATTCTCTCTGAATTCAGCCTGTCCAGGCCTGCCATAATTTTATATGTTTCGATGAGATCCCCTCTCAATCTTCTAAACTCCAGTGAGTACAAGCCCAAACTATTTAATCTCTCTTCGTAGGTCATTCCCGCCATTCCAGGTATCAGCCTGGTGAATCGCCGCTGCACTCTTTCCATGGCAAGAACATCCTTCCGCAGATGGGGCGACCAAAACTGTACACAATACTCCAGATGCGGTCTCACCAGCACCTTGTACAGCTGTAGTAAGGTATCCCTATTCCTATACTCGAACCCCCTTGATATGAAGGCCAACATACCATTTGCCTTCTTAATCGCCTGTTGCACCTGCATGCTCTCCTTCAGTGACTGGTGCACAAGAACACCCAGGTCCCTCTGCACTTCCCCATCTCCCAATCTATTGCCATTTAGATAATAATCTACCCTCCTGTTTTTACCCCCAAAGTGGATAACCTCGCATTTATCCACATTATAGTGCATCTGCCATGTATCCGCCCATTCCCCCAACCTGTCCAAATCGCACTGTAGCCTCCTGACATCCTCATCAGAGCCCACCCCTCCTCCTAGTTTAGTGTCGTCAGCGAATTTGGAAATATTGCATCCAATTCCCTGATCCAGATCATTTATATATATTGTGAACAGCTGGGGTCCCAGGACAGATCCTTGCGGCACCCCGCTGGTCACTGCCTGCCACTCCGAAAACGAGCCGTTTATTCCAACTCTCTGTTTTCTATCCGCCAGCCAGTTCTCTATCCACGTTAATACTTTGCCCCCAATTCCATGAGCCTTAATTTTGCATGATAATCTTTTGTGTGGAACCTTATCGAAGGCTTTCTGGAAGTCAAGGTACACCACATCCACTGGCTCTCCCCCATCTATTTTACCAGTTACTTCCTCAAAAAATTCCAGCAGATTAGTCAAACACGATTTACCCTTTGTAAATCCATGTTGACTCTGTCCGATCCTTTCCCCATTTGTCAAGTGCTCCGCTATTTTATCCTTAATAATGGACTCTAGCATTTTGCCCACAACCGATGTAAGGCTTACTGGTCTATAATTCCCTGCTTTCTCTCTACCCCCCTTTTTAAATATTGGGGTAACATTAGCTACCCTCCAATCCACGGGTACTGTTCCCGAGTCAATGGAGTTCCGGAAGATGATCCTTAGAGCATCTGCTATCTCCAGGGCCACCTCCTTAAGTACCCTAGGATGTAGTTTATCAGGCCCCGGGGATTTGTCGGCCTTCAGTCCCCTCAACTTACCCAACACCATATCCCTAGAGATACTAATTTCTGTCAGCTCCTCCCTCTCATTAGTCCCTATGTTTGCCGATATTCCTGGGAGGTTATTTGTGTCCTCCTTTGTGAATACAGAACCAAAGTATGAGTTTAATTGGTCTGCCATTTCCTTATTCTCCATTATATATTCTCCCGAATCGGACTGCAAGGGACCGACTTGGGATTTTACCAGTCTTTTCCTCCTGATATACCGATAAAAGCTTTTGCAGTCTGTCTTTATGTTTGCTGCAAGTTTACTTTCGTATTCTATTTTCCCCTTCCTGATTAATCCCTTTGTCCTCTTTTGCTGTATCCTGTACTGCCCCCAATCTTCCGGTCTGGTGCTTTTTTTTGCCAGTTGATATGCCCTTTTTTTTGATTTTATGCTGTCCCTAATTTCCCTCGTTATCCACGGTTGAGTCACCTTTTTAGGTTTATTTTTATGCCAAACCGGTATAAACATGTTCTGGAATTCTTCCATTCTATCTTTGAATGCTTGCCATTGTCTATCCACTGTCAATCCCCCCAGAAACACCACCCAATCAATCTTACCCAATTCCCGTCTCATACCCTCGTAATTCCCTTTATTTAAGTTCTGGACCTTAGTCTCTGATTCAATTTCCTCACTCTCCATCTCGACTGAGAGCTCGATCATATTATGATCGCTCTGACCCAAGGGGCCTCGTACAAGAAGATTGCTGATAAGTCCCTTCTCATTGCACAATACCCAGTCTAAAATGGCCTGATCTCGAGTCGGCTCCTCGACATATTGGTCCAGATAACCGTCCCGAAAACATTCCAGGAATTCCTCCTCCTCAGAATTTTTACTAATTTGGGTAGTCCAATCAATATGTAAATTAAAGTCACCCATGATGACAGCTGTGCTCTTATCGCACGCTTCTCTAATTTCCCTTTTTATGCCTTCCCTCACCTCCATATTACTATTTGGAGGCCTATATATCACACCCACTAACGTTTTCCTCCCCTTGCTATTTCTCATTTCTACCCATACAGATTCCGTTTCATCCGAGTTAATATCCTTCCTTTCCATTGCATTAATCCCCTCCTTTACCAGCAATGCTACCCCACCTCCCCTACCTTTTTGCCGATCCTTCCTAAATATTGTATATCCCTGGATGTTAAGTTCCCAGCCTTGCCCACCCTGCAGCCACGTTTCTGTAATCCCAATCAAATCATACTTGTTTACCTCTATTTCCACAACTAATTCATCCACCTTGTTCCTAATGCTTCTAGCATTAAGATACAAAGCCTTCAGGCTTGCTTTTTTCACACTCTCATTATGAATTAGTTTGGCCCTTTGTGTTTCTCTCCTTTGCTTATTGCTTCTCACCTTTCTACCATCTATTTCTGACTTCATATGACTTCCCTCTTTTCCACTACCTAGGTTCCCATCCCCCTGCCAAATTAGTTTAAATCCTCCCGAACCGCCCTAGAAAATATTACCCCGAGGACATCGGCTCCCTCACAGTTCAGGTGTAGACCGTCCCCTTGGTACAGGTCACTCCTCCCCAAGAACTGGTTCCAATGCCTCAAGAATTTAAATCCCTCTCCCTTGCACCACTGCTCAAGCCACGTATTTAGCTTATCTATCTTACTCTCTCTAAACTTATTAGCTCGTGGCACTGGTAGCAATCCAGAGATTACTACCTTTGAGGTCCTACTTTTCAATTTAGCTCCTAACTCCCTAAATTCAGCTTGTAGGACCTCCTCCCTCTTTTTACCTACATCGTTGGTACCTACATGTACCACGACAACTGGCTGATCCCCCTCCCCCTTCAGAATGCTCTGCACCCGCTCCGAGACATCCTTGACCCTTGCACCAGGGAGGCAACATACCATCTTGGAGTCTCGGTCTCGGCCACAGAAACTCCTATCTATCCCCCTTACAATTGAATCCCCTATCACTATAGCCCTATCCCTCTTTTTCCCGCCCTTCTGTGCAGCAGAGCCAGTCATGGTGCCCTGAACCTGGCTGCTGGTGCCTTCCCCTGATAAGTCATCTCCCCCAACAGTACCCAAAACGGTAAACCTGTTTTGGAGGGAGATGACCGCAGGTGACTCCTGCACTACCTTCCTGCCTTTACCCTGCCTTTTGGTCACCCATTTACTGTCTGAGCTAGCCTTTACCTGCGGTGTGACCAACTCACTGAATGTGCTATCCACAACATCCTCAGCATCGCGTATGCTCCAGAGTGAGTCCATTCGCAGCTCCAGCGCCGCCATGCGGTCCGCTAGGAGCTGCAGCTGGACACACTTCCTGCACACATAGTTGTCAGGGACAGTGTCCCTGATTTCCCACATGGCACAGGAGGAGCATGACACGGGTCTGAGCTGCCCTTCCATGACTTAACCCTTACAATACCTTTTTATTTACTACGATTTAGCTTAATTATTGAATTCTACTTAGAATAAGTTTGTGAAAGTACTCACCAACCAGTCACCTACCTGTTTTCTGGTGTTGTATTTTCACTGCCGCCTCCTGTCCTGGAACCTTTTCCACCTAGGTTAGGCTCCTGAAATAAAATAAATTGAACCCACCTTTTCAACTTCCCCTAACCCCTAAAAGGTTAGAGGAGGTGGAAGGGTGGGAGACACTACACTGTAGTGTTTCGGGTTTAGCAACAGCTCCACCTATATAAGAGTTACTGGCCTCCTGCTCTCCCGACTGCACCAGCTGCTCCCTGGTGACGTCACACACTGATTACTATTTACCCCTCTCCTCTGCTGTTGATTTGGTACGCCTCGCAACTGCCGCCGGTTTTTAAGCCGGGCTCCTCCTCGCTGCTCTCTGCTGCTCCGAGTGGTCGGGCCTCGCAACTGCCGCCGGTTTTTAAGCCGGGCTCCTCCTCGCTGCTCTCTGCTGCTCCGAGTGGTCGGGCCTCGCAACTGCCGCCGGTTTTTAAGCCGGGCTCCTCCTCGCTGCTCTCTGCTGCTCCGAGCATAGAGAGAGATGAAATGGGTAAGGGTGCATGGATGTGACTGTGAAGTGGGATGTGGAGGAAGAGAGTGCTAAAGCTGAGTGCTGGTGGGGAAAGGCAATGGGGATCAGGCTGAGGGTGTTGGAAACTTCATTCTTACTTTTCCTGTACGGTGAAGGTCATGGAATCATTTCCGACACTGTATCCAGGTTCTTCTCGTGACTCCCAGCAAGTTGACATCTGCTGACACCTGCATCCATGCAGCCTTGGTCTCAGTGGGAGGTCTCTGTAGTGATCAATAGCATGTCATTCTATAGTGGACACTAGGTGGAGCCATAGAGCTGTATATAGCTGTATGTATATAAGACTACACTACCCAGCTGTATAGATATTAAGACTACATTACCCATGAGGCACTAGGCTACCCACAAGGCAACAGTCAAGATGGCAGCCTGCACACAGGAGCACATTGCTGCATCTCTACAGATACTGTACCTAGAGAACTTCACAGTCACATCCATGCACCCTTACCCATTTCATCTCTCTCTATGCTCACATTCACATGAATAAATGACTAGCTAGAAGCTAGCCGTGTTCATAATAAGAATGTCTATTTATTAATGAACATAACATGGTACCAGGGTGGTGAAGATCTGCTGAAAATTGTGAAAAGCGACATGGAGAATTTGAAGACACCAGAGCGTTTGAAATTCACCGAAAAAATCGACTACAATTGGCAGACTTTTAAACAGCAATTTGAACTCTACATTGCAGCCATCGGATTCGGTATGAAGCCAGATGCAAGGAAGATAGCGTTGCTGCTCACGGTTGCAGGCCCACAGGCGATAGAGGTATTTAATACATTTGTATTAATCCAGCGGAGAACAGAGACAAATTAGACGATGTGCTACAGAAATTTGATGCACATTGTTCTCCCAAAAAGAATGAGACGTATGAAAGATACATCTTCCGTTCTCAGACACAGCAACAAAATGAGACTTTTGATAGCTTTATAACTGATCTGAAACTGAAAGCACAGACATGTAATTTCTCTGAGCTCAAAGCATCCATGATTCGTGACCAGATTGTGTTTGGTATTCATGATAAAAAAGTCAGGGAACGTCTGTTGAGAGAAACCGAACTAAATTTGGAAAATGCGGTGAAAATATGCCAAGCCAGCGAGCTAGCTCGAAAGCACGCGCAGACTTTCAGTGAAATCAATAATGATGCGATTGTAATGAGTGATAATGCTGCTGTCGGTGCTGTGTCCTATAAGGGGAAGAAACATGGGCAGAGCAGAAATGAAAAGCAATCGGAGGATGACATTTTTAATTGTAAATGCTGTGGTTACAAACACCAGTTAAGACAATGCCCAGCATTTGGAAAAATGTGCACAAAGTGTAATGGAAAGAATCACTTTGCCAAACAATGCTTTTCAAAAGTACAAACTAAGAAAGGGCAACGAGTTAATGTAATTGAGGACACTGATTTAAGTGAGACATTTTTTGTCGGAATGGTGTCATGTGACGATATCAAAAAAGATACAGAAAATGTGCAGCCCTCAGAAATGGACAATGCTGAACATAAAGTCAATGCAGTAAAAGTGGACAAATGGATGATCCCACTGCAGGTAAATGGAGCATTAGTTACCTTGAAACTAGACACTGGGGCAAAAACAAACTTAATCAGTATGAGTGACATTAACAATATGAAAGAAAAGCCCAAAATACAGAAAAAGTCAGTACTACTGAAGAACTTTAATGGACAGAAAATAGATAGCTTAGGTGTATGCAGACTTAAAGTGACAGTCAAAGACAAAGTGCATCATCTCATGTTTTCTGTTGTGGCTGAAAGACTTGATTCGATACTAGGTGACAAAGCTTGTGAAGACTTAGAACTGGTCAAGAGAGTCTACCGCATAAACTGTGCCATAAGCAGACCAGATGACTCAGGTGGTGAAGCAGAGAGCCCATCAAGGATGAAAAGGCCAAAGGGTATCCATGTCTTCAAAAAGCCTAGTTTCTCCAAGAAGAAAGAAAAAGACTTTAAGGTCAAAGAGAAGCCAAAGGAAGAAAAGCACAAAGAGGAAAAACACAAGGAGAAAAAGTCCAAAGATATAACCACAGCAGATGTTGTTAAGCAGTGGAAAGAGAAAAAGAGAAAGAAGAAGCCTGCACCAGAGCAGGAAGCAGTTCCGGTGGATACTCCTTCTTCCCTCAGGCCAATCTTTGGTGTTCCATTAGCTGAGGCTGCTGAGAGGACTATGCTGTATGATGGGATCCAGCTGCCAGCAGTTTTTCGAGAGTGCATTGACTACATTGAGAGTTATGGCATGAAGAGTGAAGGAAACACTGAAACCCTCTCCAAGCAAAGATCGCAAGGGGACCTCGATCTATACAAGAGCAGATTGATGACAATGCCGCAACTGCATCTTGTCATTCACCGCCAGAACAATCTCATGAAGACACATCAGACTTACCCGTGTTGAGAAGATCCACACATGAAGTAAAAAAGCCTGATAGACTTAATCTTTGAGTACAGTGTAAAGCTTTGAAAATGTGTTGACTGTTTTGAAAATGTTTATGTTTATAGAGCACTAACAAAAGTGTTACTGATATTATCTTTATTGTTTTCTTGAAAGTTGATGGATATTGATTTTGTTAAACCTCAAAGAAAGGGGGATGTAGTGATCAATAGCATGTCATTCTATAGTGGACACTAGGTGGAGCCGTAGAGCTGTATATAGCTGTATGTATATAAGACTACACTACCCAGCTGTATAGACATTAAGACTACATTACCCATGAGGCACTAGGCTACCCACAAGGCAACAGTCAAGATGGCAGCCTGCACACAGGAGCACATTGCTGCATCTCTACAGGTACTGTACCTAGAGAACGTGTACTGAATAAATGACTAGCTAGAAGCTAGCTGTGTTCATAATAAGAATGTCTAGTTATTAATGAACATAACAGTCTCTTCCTGCCTGACCTAGGGAAGAGGACCTCCCTGTGGGCCCTAAACCCATCCAATAATGCCTGCAGTGAAGCGTCGTCAAATTTGGAGGCAGCTCGGGGTCTGGCACTGGCCACAGCTGCTGCAGGCTCCTCTGCCATCCTGTATGGTTCGTTTGGAAGCCAACAGAGGAAGCAATGCTTGCTGTGGACCTTGAAAGTACCACGAATGATGACATCATACTGTGGGGCTTTCTGACTGAAAATAGTCAATTAGCAAGGGTTCCCACATGCTGGAACATAATTGGCCACTTGAGGGAAAATTGCGTGCAGCTGGCTGACCCATTTTTTTTCGGGTTGGAACCCGACATTCGGGGAACCCGAAAATTTCCCGCATGATCCAGAAAATCGGGCCCATTCTCTCTGTATCCACTCTATCAAAATTTTTCATAATTTTAAAACCTCCATTAGGTCACCCCTCAGTCTTCTTTTTTCAAGTGAAAGAGACCCAGCCTTTTCATCCTTTCCTGATATGTATACCCTCGCATTTCTGGTATCATCCTTGTAAATCTTCTCTGCACCCTCTCCAGTGCCTCTATATCTTTTTTATAATATGGCGACCAGAACTGTATGTAGTACTCCAAGTGTGGTCTAACCAAGGTTCGATTCAAGTTTAGCATAACTTCGCTACTTTTCAATTTTATACCTCTAGAAATAAACTCTAGTGCTTGATTTGCTTTTTTATGGCCTTGCTAACCAGTGTCGCAACTTTTAGTGATTTGTGTATTTGTACTCCCAGATCCCTTTGTTCCTCTACCCCACTTAGACTCGCACCCTCCAAGTGATAAGTGACCTCCCTATTCGTCCTCCAAAATGTAATACCTGACATTTATCTGTGTTGAACTTCATCTGCCAATTTGCGTGATTTTAGTTTCATTCTTGACTATCCAAATTCTCAAATGGGTGCATTTATTCATACAATTAAAAGCTTGCCATCTGATGTGTGTCTATAGGGGGCAAAGCATGCTGAGTGGATCACATATACCATTGACTACAAAGCAATCCATCAATAAACGCTTCAAGATTCACAAACACAGACTGTGTTTCACTATCTTGCAACAAAATTTCCCAATACTTTTCAGGGGCCTTCTTGGTTTCTCATCCACTCACTGGTTTTCCAAGTGGTGGAGGCCCTCGCCCACTGCCAGGGATATTGGGCAATTGTGGGCATGCCTGGTTCCTTGTGACTCATTATCAGAGTCCGTGTCTGTTCTCCCTGCTGTATTGATGGATTTAATCAGTCAAGGAGGCTGGCGGGACTACCTACATGCCAATCCTGCAGGTATCGTGTCAAGGGCATGTCTGTTTTTCCCCAAGGCTACAGCAAAGGAAATGACCATGTTCTCTGGCAATCGGTCAAATTAGACAATAGGGAAAACCCAAAATTGTTGGAATCCTGAATCCAAATCCCAAACTTGTCTCAAAAAATTGATCTGGCTGACTAAAATGCAATTCTCAAAAAAATAAAAAAGAATTAGAAGCTGTCTTAAAATCAAGGCTGTAGAGTTTAGAAATTTCCTAGAATGTTTCCTTGCCCTCAGCCTCCCTCCCCATCTGGAGAGATGGACTAAGATCACAACCTCAGATTATCTGAACATTTTTGCAATGGGTAGAAGTCGGCCCGTACCACTTTCACTGGACAGTTTGCTCCCTTGCAGCATTGAAAAGCCAGAATTATGTAATTGAAGCAGAAAGAGCTTCTAAAAAGGTGAACACTGTCTCCAGCAGCCTCTGAGCTCGACAAGCAGTGCTTGGTTTGTCTTGGGTCCCTTTTTTTTGTTGTTGTTGCCTGTCGGAGAGGAATAAAGTTAAGTTGGTACGACCCAGCCAGTTTCCTGTTCTAACCTTCCACTAGGACCAGAGGAGAAACAGACAGAATCTATGTGCAGCTAGCTTATCTGATGGAGATTTACCCTGTGCTGCAGACTGGGCTGTTCAGACCAGGCTGTTTCGACTCACTGTTGTGTAGATGCAGGCAATCCCATCCCAGTGAGGAAACTACTCTGAATTATGGCAAGCAAAAACCAACCAGGAGAAACAAAATGGGAACTTGTTAAATGGTGAGTGAGGCTTTCAGCTTTTAATCATTTATTTTCTGTCTTGTGACGACTGGGCACCTGCATCGAGTTAAATGAAGGATGATTAAGAACCTGCCACACTGTTAAGTTAAGGTTTCTGCGTTGACTGTTCCACCCACTGCCCTTTATATGGTTTTAAATGTCACATTAGCTCTGCATTTAATGATGGGGAGTTCTCCTTTTGCTTATGTTGGTCAACCACTGAAGTGACAGAAAAGCAAAATGAATTTGAGTCATATCACTTGTCCATTATTTAAACAGAGAGAGCGATGAGTATTTACGGAATCACCAGCCAGCTGTTTAACTATTTGAGGGCTATGGCTCCAAGTCCACATTGAGTAGCTGAAATGAAAAAAAAACAGATTGCTAATTCTTTTAAGCCGAGGCCAGAAATGATTAAGATGTGTTCCGTAGATCTGTGTGGTTTTCTGATTCTAACGGCTGTTTAATTAAATGAACAGATTTGCAGATGTGACTCGAAGCCTCACAGCTGTTTCTGTACTTGGATCAGTCCCACGTTTAGTTAAGAGGATTTTTTTTCCTTTCCATTTTATAAATCCTCATGTTAATATAGTTCTAGAGCTGCTCAACACAGCACATGGAGTGAGGGGTGTGGGGGGCAGTATTAAATTACATAAATGGGTCAACGCTTTCTATGTGTCCCAATATAGTGATTCAGTTCGAAACAATATAGTACAAACAATAGTACGATAGCAAAATACTGCAGATGCTAGAAATCCGAAAATGCTGGAAAAACTCAGCAGGTCAGGCAACATCCGTGGAGAGAAATTTGAGTTGACGTTTCGGGTCGAAACCCTTTTTCAAAACTGGAAAGAAAAGAAAATAGATCGAAGGCAGGGCTGCGATCGAACAAAAGAAGTAAAAGAGACAATAAAAGGTATTCGAAACCAGACGAGATGGTAATAGGCCGGTGGAGACAAAAGACAGCTGAGATTAGGTGTGAAGTGTACTGGCAGGTAAGAGACAGCTGCCACGTGGGAAAGAGAAACAAAAGGAAAGGGGGGGGGGGAGGAAGACCCAAAACAAAGGGGTCGAAAAAATTATAAGTAAAAAAAGTAATAGGGGCCGAGGTTATGATCTGAAATTGTTGAACTCGATATTGAGTCCGAAAGGCTGCAAAGTGCCTAATCGGAAGATGAGGTGCTGTTCCTCGAGTTTACGTTGAGCTTCCGTGGAACAATACAAGAGGCCAAGGACGGTGAGGTCCGAGTGGGAATGGAGCAGTGAATTAAAGTGACAGGCGACCGGAAGCTCGGGGTCACCCTTACGGACTGAACGGAGGTGTTCCGCAAAGCGGTCACCCAGACCAAACGCAGATTGGGTGACCGCTTTGCGGAACACCTCCGTTCAGTCCGTAAGGGTGACCCCAAGCTTCCGGTTGCCTGTCATTTTAATTCACCGCTCCATTCCCACTCGGACCTCACCGTCCTTGGCCTCTTGTATTGTCCCACGGAAGCTCAACGTAAACTCAAGGAACAGCACCTCATCTTCCGATTAGGCACTTTGCAGCCTTCCAGACTCAATATCGAGTTCAACAATTTCAGATCATAACCTCGGCCCCTATTACTTTTTTACTTATAATTTTTTCCACCCCTTTGTTTTGGGTCTTCCTTTCCCCCCCCCCCCCCCCACCCCCTTTCCTTTTGTTTCTCTCTCCCACCTGGCAGCTGTCTCTTACTCGACACTTCACACCTAATCTCAGCTGTCTTTTGTCTCCACTGGCCTATTACCATCTCGTCTGGTTTCGAATACTTTTATTGTCTCTTTTACTTCTTTTGTTCGATCGCAGCCCTGCCTTCGATCTATTTTCTTTTCTTTCCAGTTTTGAAAAAGGGTTTTGACCTGAAACGTCAACTCAAATTTCTCTCCACGGATGTTGCCTGACCTGCTGAGTTTTTCCAGCATTTTCTGTTGTTATTTTAGTACAAACAATATCTGACTGAAGTGTGACTCTGTGTTGTTTTCAGAACGTTTTGTGAATTGTGGTCTATTGCTTACATCGGAACTCTTGCTCGTGTTGTTTATAAGCCCAGGATCTAAATAGTTAAACTATATAATAAGTGAGATGTCATTTCTACAGATACCACAACCATGTCTATAACGTTACGTTACATTTATAATTTACATTTTGATATAATATTCATTGCATTTGAATACAATTAAATTCATACGAAGATTAAATATTGACTGAAGTGCCAACATATTATTATGTACTGACTGAGTGATTTCTCCTTGTGGAGTTGTTTCAGTGGATTAGATATGTTTTACACTTGGTTTAATGTTGACCACTCTATTTAATATACTGTTAGAAAAGGAATACATATTTCATTATGTTTGCAATATTTTTTTCAAAGCGGATCAAAATGCATTGTGTTTTTTAACTTATTAGAGCTGGTTCCACACAGGACCCTCATGAGATAGACTTCACTCTACCAAAGACAGTGGATGACCTTAGAGGGTTTAAGCAAGAAAGGCTGGGATTATATAAAAATAGTAGATCATGGAAGGAAGAATTCCTCTGTGTGCTATATTTACCCATTTATAAAGAAAATGTTTACAATTTCACCACATTTGTTTAAATGGGTGACAAGAGCTTAACTCTTGGGGTTAATATATTTCCCATTTCATTTTCTGGGCTCTTCTGTTTTTACAAAGGGCAAGACTTAGGGTAAACCTTATTTGTAGTTGGCATTTTGGAATACAAAGGCCAGGTTACAAAATGCAAAGGCACGTTGCCATGATGCGAATTTTAGGTCATAACCTGGTCTCTTTTTTATTTGTATTGTGCCAGGGGGAGGAGGGGGAGAGGCAGTATTGGTGAACTGGCCAAGGCAGCAGCATGAAAATGTTATTTAATTTTTAGTGGAGCACCTTCTGTGCTCGCCATGAGGAAAATCCCTCTGTGGAATAATGATGTACACATGGAACCAACCAAATCTATTTATGTCTGGGGGTCAATATACACCACTGAGTCCCGACGGATCTTAAGTTACTCCTCCATGCTGCTAAGAAATGGCTTTATATTATTCCGTCTGCTAATCGCACCCCGATGTGATCCCTATTGCTCAACACGACAGCATGGGATTGGGGAACTCATTATTGACTGGCACTAGATGGCACTTTGTGGCACTGATTATGACATGGGGGTGAATCATAGGGCTGGATTTTCATTGAGGAGTCGGGTAGGAGGCGGGACTACAACTTTCGGGATTGTAGTCCCGCCTCCATCGAGTTCTAGCCAACCCACACGATTTTGACTTGATTGACCTTGTTGACCCCACCCAGCGGGCTCAGCAGGCCAATTAAGGGCCACTCAGCAACAGGTGACGTCACAGATTGATATTTCATCTGTCAAGACCTTTTGACAGATGAAATATCAGCGTTTCACAGCTGTTTGAAGCTGTCAAACACTGACAATCTGTATTCTAAGTTAATTACTTCCCCTTAGGATGATTTAGAGATCTCCCTGGAACAGAAAGCTGAATGCTGCAATTTTTGACAGCTCGCAGCCATTCTGCTTTCTGTGCCGGTGAGATGAGGGACTCCCGAGACCTGAAGGAAGGAAGACTACAAAGGTAAGTAAAGGTATGTAAAACTTCTTTAAACACTTTACACACACCAAACACACTTACCTTTGCACTCATGCACCCATCACTCACCTGAACACCGGACATCTCGACCCCTCCAAGCCCTTCATCCCGACGGTCCGCCTCCTCTTAACTTGGCGTGGTTTGGAGCCGTCGGGAATCCCACACTTCAACATTAAAAATAGGGATTAGGCTAAAAACTGCCTGTTAACTACCTGGTAACAGGCAGTTAATTGGCACTAATCCCTTTCCCGCCTCGGGGAGGCGGGTCCCAGTGCGGGGCGGGTACCCGCCTCCTTTGAAACTGGCATGGAGGCGGGTTTGGGGTGGGATGGGTTCGTGCCCCCCCCCGATTTTGAGATTTTAACCCCCCACACGCCTCCAATCCTGCCTCCACGGCTCAATGAAAATCCTGCCCACAGAGTCATAAAGTCAAAATGGCCCATCGAGTCCATGCCGGCTCTTTGTAGAGCAATCCAGTCAGTCCCATTCCCCCGCTCTATCCCCATACCCCTGCAAGTTTATTTCCCTCAAGTGCCTATCCAGTCTCCCCTTGAAAACATTGAGTGTCTCTGCTTCCACCACTTTCGTCGGCAGCGAATTCCAGGTCCTCACCACTCGCTGCATAAAAAAGTTTTTCCTCACATACCCCTATATATCTTGCCCAAAACCTTAAGAGGGCTAAATTCGGTAGATTTGCGCTAACGGGGCGCAAATCAACTAGCGCCTGGGCGCAGCGCCGCTAACGCCTCCCACGAAATTCAGCAGGAGGTTAGCGGCGGTTTTAATCGTTAGCACCATGTGGTGCTGCGCCACCGTGCGCAGCTCCCCGGCTGTAATATTGGGTGGCGCCCCCCGACGCTACGTCCGCCGGGGTCAGGGGGGCCTACCTGCGGCCGGGGCGGCACTAGTTAAAGGGGAGGTGGCGGGCGGCCATTTTTGTTGCCAGCCTCCTGCCAGCACCTGCCCTCGTTACTGTCCCCGGCCCCCGTGGAGCCCTCCCGCGGGGTGCTGGCTGCTCGTTTGCCGGCACTCCCGATCCCTGGTGGCCCAGCTGGGCGCCAAGACACGCTGCGCCAGGCCCCTCCCCTAAAAGAAGGGGAGGAAGGCCTGCAGTACCGTGGCACATAGCGCCACGGTTTTGGCTCGCAGTGCCCCAAGAGGGGCGCGGGGTGCTTCCAGTAGCACCCCTCCTCCCTCTCGGGGTGCTACCTGGGAGAATCGGCTGCTGGGGCGCTAACTTTTTCGGGCCGCTAATTTTAGTGCCCCGGCAAAGGTAGAAAGGGGGCACTACCAAATTTTTACCCCTAAATCTGTTTCCCCTAGTCCTTGTACCAACAACTAGTGGGAACAGCCTTTCCCCATCTTGCCTATCCAAACCCGTCATAATTTTGTACGCCTCTATCAAATCACCCCTCAACCTCCTTTGCTCTAATGAAAACAAATCCAGCTTCTCAACCTGTCCTTGTAGCTAAGATCCCCCATCCCCGGAACCATTCTGGTAAATCTCCTCTGCACCCTCTCAAGGGTCTTCACATCCTTCCTAAAGTGTGGTGACCAGAACTGGACACAATACTCCAGTTTATAAAGGTTCAGCATAACTTCTCTACTTTTGAACTCAATACCTCTATTTATGAAGCCCAAGATCCCATATGCTTTGTTACCCACTCTCTCAATATGTCCTTCCACCTTCAGGGACCTATGCACATTAACTCCCAGGTCCCTCTGTCCCTGCACACTCTTTAAAACTGTGCCATTAAGTGTATATTGCCTCTCCCTGTTCCTTCTGCCAAAATGCATCACCTCACACTTCTCTGTATTAAATTCCATCTGCCACTTGTCTGCCCATTCTGCTAGCCTTTCTATGTCCTGTTGCAGTCGATTGGTATCATACTCACTATTTGCCACACCACCAAGTTTGGTGTCATCGGCAAATTTAGAGATTCTACTCTCTATTCCAATATCCAGGTCATTTATATATATCAAAAAAAGCAGTGGCCCCAGCACTGACCCTTGGGGAACACCACTGTCTACCATCCTCCAGTCTGAAAAACAGCCATTTACCACAACTCGCTGTTTTCTGTCCTTAAGCCAATTCCTTATCCAAGCTGCCACTGACCCACCTATTCCATGAGCCTCAATTTTGTTAACCAGCCTTCGATGTGGTACTTTGTCAAACACCTTCCGAAGATCCATGTGGACAACATCCATTGCATTCCCTTCATCAATCCTCTCTGTTACTTCATCAAAAAATTCAATTAGATTAGTCAAACATGATCTGCCTTTTACAAATCCATGTTGGCTCTCCTTAATTAGCTTAAACCTCTCCAAGTGCCCGTTCATTTTTTCCTTGATTATTGTTTCTAAAACTTTACCCACCACTGATGTTAAACTGACCGGCCTGTAGTTACTAGGATTGTCCTTGCACCCTTTTTTGAACAATGGTGTCACATTTGCCATTTTCCAATCCTCAGGCACCTCCCCCGCATCTAAGGAAGATTGGGAAAATTATGGCAAGCCCTTCCGCTATCTCCTCCCCCAATTGCCTTAGCAAACTGGGATGCAAGCCATCTGGACCAGGCGACTTGTCCACTCTAAGCATACCCAGCCTTTCTAGTACACCCCTTCCATTGCTTCTACCTTTTCCACTTCTACTGATATTTTGTCAGCATCCACCTCCTTAGTAAACACCAATACAAAGTACTCATTGAGTATTCTAGCCTTGCCCTTCACCTTCTTTGTCTATAATAGGCCCTACCCCTCCTCTTACTACCCGCTTACTGTTTACATGCTGATAGAAGATTTTTGGATTCTCTTTTATGTTAGCCGCCATTTTACTCTCATATTCTCTCTTTGCCAATCTTATTTTCATCTTCACATCCCCTCTCAACTTATTGTATTTGGTCTGGTTCTCCCATGAAGAATTCACCTGACATACATCATACGCCCTCTTTTTTTGTTTCATCATCTTCTCTATCTCCCTCTTCATCCAAGGAGCCCTTGCTTTGGTTCCCTTACCCTTCCCTCTTGTTGGAATGTACCTAGCCTGTACTTGGAACATCTCCTCCTTAAAGATCACCCATTGTTCCGTTACAGTTTTTCCTGTCAGTCTTTGGTTCCATTTTACTGGCTAGATCCTTTCGTATCCCATTGAAGTTAGCCCTATTCCAGTTTAGAAGTTCCACTCTAGATTGTTCCTTGCTCCTCTCCATTGCTAATCTAAATCTTAATGATCACTCATACCCAAGTGTTCTCCCACAGACACTTGGTCGACCTGGCCCACCTCATTCCCCAGTACCAGATCCAGCAATGCCTCCTTCCTAGTTGGGCCAAGAACATATTGGTCAAGGAAATTCTCCTGAACACATTTCAGAAATTCCTCCCCCTCCTTTCTCTTTACCCTAGCATTAACCCAATCGATATTTGGGTAATTAAAGTCCCACAATATCACCACACTATAGCTGTTGCATATCTCTGTGATTTCCCTGCAGATTTGCTCCTCTACCTCCCTCTCACTATTTGGAGGCCTATAGAATACCCCCAATAGCGTGATCATACCCTTTTTGCTCCTCAACTCTAACCAAATGGATTCTGTCCTTGTCCCCTCAAGAACATCCTCCCTTTCCAAAACTACAATGTCTTCCTTAATCAGCACTGCCACCCCACCTCCCTTTTCCCCTTCCCTATCTTTTCTGAACACCTTGTACCCTTGAGTATTAAGTGCCCAGTCCTCACTGTTTTTAAGCCACATTTCCGTTATTGCCACATCAAATTGTCACACGGCTAATTGTGCTTGTAGCTCACCAACCTAATTCACCACACCTTGTGCGTTTATGTACATGCATTCTAAACCCATTTTTGAATTTTTTGTAGTCTTTCTTAGTCTGCTCCTGTCTAATATGGTACGACTACTGCCTCTAGTACTATTTTCTCTAGTACTATCCAACACACTCACTCTTTTATGCACCTTATTCCTGTTTTCTTCTACTATATACTGGTGCCCATCCCCCTGCCAAGCTGGTTTAAACCCACCCCGACAGCACGAACAAACCTCCTGGCGAGAATATTGGTCCTGGCTCTGCATTGCAGAGAATATTGGTCCCAAATCAGCACTGCTGTTCACTGAAGTGCATAAAACGATGCCAGGAGCACTGACCTGCTATTTAAAAAAAGAAAGTATCTTGTTTGGTGCAAAGGGTGTAAATATCAGGTTTTACCCTGATATTATTATAGATATATAACAGTGAGTGGTGTCCTATATTGTCAGTTGTGTTCCTGTCACATAACTCACTGGTCCTGGACAACTGAAGTCATTAAAAAAAAAATTTGTACCAGACAGAACTGTGAGTGGTAGGGATGGGGGTGGGGGATAGGGTTGGTGCAGCTGGTAAGGACTGGGAGAAGAGTAGAGAAACTTAATGATTTATATGTATATATGTGTGCGTGTGTATTTATATATGTGTGCATATATATATATCTATATATATGTGTGTGTAATGTAAATTTTTAAACAGATCTCCTGTGGCATTGCTCATACTGAGTTCGAGGATACCCAGTTTTAAAATAATAGGAGTGTTATCAACAAAGTATGATGAAGAAAGTATTATCGAAACTAAGTGTGGCACAGAAACTAAGTGTGGTACGATATGCTCCACTTTAAAAGAAATATATATGTCTGTGTGAACTTCCATTATAAATTTCTATATCCACATTTACAATGGAAAACTGCTTTGTAAATATGTCACACTGTAATCACGTCCCTCCCACCGCTCTGGTGCTGTGGAGTCTCAGTTTTGTGTCTCCCAGCTCCTCAGCCTGTACTGCAGAGAAACTCTTCTGCTCCAACCAACTCTGCTTTCCAAGTTGCCATAAACTTTGGTGTTTCACTATAAATGATGGTTTAAAAAATCAAAGTGTTATATATAAAAATAAGGACAGAATGTATGAGTTTAAAATGGGGACTGAATTATGTCTGCTACCCCCCCCCCACCCCCCTCCCCCAGTTGAATTATCCCTGCCCTCAAACCTTGCTTCACCTGAAGGTTACACTCCCTGTGGGAGATCGACTAGTTTACACACACTGAGCTAGGTAAGATTTGAAACTGCTGCAGGCATTGCACTTGTATCATATGGGAGCTGTGTATCATTGACAAGGGGGGAAGATTATCTAGGTGCATTATGTGTACCAAAATTGTAAACTTGATAATCAAAATTTCTTCACACATAGTGACATGAATCTTGTCATTCGTGGGAAATGACTATTGAAATAATACTGGGCGGCCTGCTGGTGGCGCTGTCCAGGGAGAGTATAAATACTCGGGCATGGGCCCAGCTTGCTCAGGACATTCTTTAACAGGAACTAGTGAAGGATTCAACTAGATCTCCATGTTGAAAAACTGTTGATTAAAGCCTTGTTTAATACTCAGACCAAGTGCCTAGTAGTTTTCTTACGTCACATAGCACAAGGAGAAATATTTTCTTTGTGGTGGTTACCTGCTATTCTCCATTTTCTCAGCATTGCTGTTGTTGTTGTTGTTTTCCTGAACTTTTCCCCAGATGCATCATCCTACATACTCTTTCTCTTCCCTGCATCTCACGGTGTTGAAATCATGACTCCTCTCACTATCTCCTACTCTTGCTCATTCTTTCCCCTGTACCGCAAACCTGTGGACCCTTTCACCGTCTTCGACCTGCCCTTTTCTCCTACAATTTGCAGGTTCCTGAAACCCAAGCTCATTCCCTCCTATACTTTATGCCGTCGGTGTGGATCCTGCACTCTGGGCCTTGGCCCTTCATCCCGGTTACTCAGTAGTTTAAAACAAAATGCAGCACTTCGATGTCTGCTGTGCCTGAGATGTTAGAAAAATGGATACCGTTCTTGCATCACCAACACGGCCAGTGGTGTTCCCAGATATTGGAGCCAGGGTGTGAGCAAATGGTCATCTTTTTCCCAGTCTGCATTGTGCGTTCCCCAAATTACCGAGGAAGGAATCTAAATGCATTTCATTCTCTTGGCCCTAATTGACCTCTTGGTAACCTTCCTGTAAGTCACTCTGAGATATATACAGTAGGCATCACAAATACAGAATGTTCAGTCCATTGACTTTGATGCATTTGGTTTGTGTACTAAAATACAATTCTGAGCCACTTAAACATGAAATAACGGCATTTTTACGTGATCTGTCATCTTAAACATGAGAGTTTATATCTGCAGAGGGATTAAGTAATCATGGTTATGGCTAAATGAACCTATGTTAAGATGGGTAGAGGTAAAGCAAGTTTGTGTTTGTGGTGCAATATCTGATTAGCAGGCACATCAATAATATCTGTTTTTTTGCAATATGTCACTGATTGAATGGGAATGCATTGATTTCATTTACTGTGCATATTCAGACTGAGAATGAAATAAAGGAAAATCATTCAACCTTCCACCTTTTCTGAATTGTCCTTAATCTTTCATCGTGCAGGGCAACCTCCTGTACCTGCCTTCCTGATTATCTAGAATTATAGCATAGTACAGCACAGAAAGAGGCCATTCGTCTGCGCCGGCTCTTTCGAAGAGCAATCCAGTTAGTCACACTCCCCCCCACTCTTTCCCCATATCCCTGCAATTTATTTTCCTTCAAGTATTTATCCAATTCCCTTTTGAAGGCTACTATTGAATCTGTAGCCACCACCCTATCAGGCAGTGCATTCCAAATCCTAATGTCACGTAAAAAAAATGTCCTCATGTCGCCTCTGGTTCTTTTGCCAATCACCTTAAATCTGCACCCTTTGGTTATCGACCCTTCAGCCAGTGGAAACAGTTTCTCTTTATTTACTTTGCCTGAACCCTTCATGATTTTAAACACCTCGATCAATCTCCTCTCAGTCTCCTCTGCTCTAAGAATTTTCACAGGACAAAGCCTTGCAGAATATGTCAACTCATTCAACAGCCCACTAATGTTTTTTGTTATTTGTAAGGTACTTGTTTTCATTCTCATGCCTAGGGCATTGCTGTACCGTGCGTGCAGGAACACAATTTAAAAAACATAGAAAAATAGGAGCAGGAGTAGAGCCATGATCTAATTGAATGGTGGAGCAGGCCCGAGGCACTGAATGGCCTACTCCTATGGGATTGGTCTCAGTGCCTTTCAGCTAGTGAGGGGAGAAAAATCTGCCAGGGTTACCATTCCCAATTGTCATTCCGAGACCCACGCTGGTTAACTATAGGATAGAAACATAGAAAAATAGGAGCAGGAGCAGGCCATTCGGCCCTTTCGAGCCTGCTCTGCCATTCAATATGATCATGGCTGATCCTCTATCTCAATACCATATTTCCGCTCTCTCCTCGTACCACTTGACGCCATTTGCATCTAGAAATCTATCTCCTTCTTAAATATATTCAGTGACTTGGCCTCCACAGCCTTCTGTGGTAGAGAATTCCACAGGTTCACCACCCTCTGAGTGAAGAAATTTCTCCTTATCTCAGTCCTAAATGTCCTACCCCGTATCCTCAGACTGTGACCCCTCGTTCTAGACCCCCCAGCCAGGGGAAACATCCTCCCTGCATCCAGTCTGTCTAGCCCTGTCAGAATTTTATACGTTTCAATGAGATCCCCTCTCATTCTTCCAAACTCTAGTGAATACAGGCCTAGTCGACCCAGTCTCTCCTCATACAACAGTCCTCAGACTCTTAATTAGCCATCACATCCTTCATATTACTCAATAATCGAGGCTTCACTGTAGATGTAAAATCTCCTATTTCAAACAAAAATGATTCTGCTTAACATTTTCCTTGTATAAAGAATAGTAGAAGTAAAAACTAGCACCAAATAAAGTGTGTTACTCACCCTAGATTTATTATTTTGAGCAGGTAGACTATATATACACACGATGTGCTGTGTGAACAAAGGTGTGCTCCAGCATCACGTGCCACATGTTTGAACCATGTCTCCTTACCCCATGCAAAGAATTAAAAGGTCTGAAATTTCTCATTCAGAAAATTGTCCTATTTTTATATTGGACAACCTGATGTTGTGGAAAGGACCTCGCCCTCTTCCTCCTTCCCACCAAATGTTTTGAACCTCCTTTGTTGAGTTTATGATGCCTTCCATTATTTTATAGAATCGCAGAATGTTACAACATAGGAACAGGCCATTCAGCCAATCTAGTTGGCGCGGATACTTTTCTCCACACGAGCCACCTAGTCTAATCTCACTCTCCTGCCTGCATCCCCATCTATAATATATTAAATTTGCTATGTATGTCACGCACTTCTCAATTTGGCATCGGCATTATGTCATGCCTCTCGGCGGCACCTGAATAGGTTTTTCCCATTATAAAGCTACCTGTCACATGGTCACATCTGTAGCTGCACATTTCTACCACCAGATGGAGCTCCAAAAGCTGCAGGATCCCCATACCTAGACCCACAGCATCACCAATACACTGCAAGGGAAATTCACTTTGGCGACCTTTCTGTGGGCAATGCCAAGAGACATCCTTGAATATTCCTTTTATTTAAGCAACTACTTAGTTCCTTTTAAAGGGAATTTAGGGATTCTACTGTAGCAACGGTTTGCAACAGAGAAAACCTGGACTCGACGAGGTGCAGGAAACTGGGCCAAAGAAACCACATCAAGTTCCTTTAACTAAGTTGTGATATCATCTGCATGGCCCCGTGTTCTATAGCAGCTAAACGGGAAACTCCTTTGAAATGTGAATTATGAACAATATATATACTAGTTGATCTCCCATGGCACATGGGAGTTGGGAGAAGACAAAAGGTAGCCGGCAATTTTGAGGCCTCCTGCCCAGTATAAACATGGTGGTAGCGTCCCGAAAATCACAGTGGGGACAAACTTATCGACCTGTTCTCGAGGTCCACACTTTGCTGGGGTCTTTGGAACAGGCAGCTGCCAGAAGCAAGCAAACAGCCACTTTAGGTATGCACGCCATGCACGCACCCCCCAAGTATCTGCTGACTGTCCAGCCAAAGAGGAGCCCGCCCGAAGGAAAGTTTTTAGTTATTTTTTGTGGGGCCGGGAGGAGCAAGGGTGTCTAATGGGAATTGCCTGTGTAAACTTGCCATGCTGTAGTTGCACCCTGTTGACCGTGGTGGCACTGCAGTGCCCGCACGGTGTAAGGTGTAATAACAGCGTGACAAGTTTACATAGGGAATTACCATTATAAATATGGCCATAGGCATTCATAAAGGAAAAAGTTGACAGGGAATGTATGCAGAAGTAACATTTTTAACATATTACCAGCTGATCTTCCGTGGTGTTGCACTTGGGGAGCAGGGATAAAGTTTAGTCATTAGGTGAAATGGAGTTAAGAGGCTGAGAGATGAATAATGCAGGGGGCACAGACACAAGTTAATCCCCATTTTAAAGTCATGCATTCCATCCTTATTTTAAAATCCCTGTGCCTATATTTATCATGGGAATTGTCTATGTAAACTAGTCACACTGTCATTACACCCTCTCACCAGAGGTGGCACAGACAGGAAGCGTGTGTTTTTTTTAAATTCGCTTATGGGCGTCGCTGGTAAGGCCAGCATTAATTGCCCATCCCTACTTGCCCTTGAGAAGGTGGTGGTGAGCCGCCTTCTTGAACCGCTGCAGTCCGTGTGTTGAAGGTACTCCCACAGTGCTGTTAGGTAGGGAGTTCCAGGATTTTGACCCAGCGACAATGAAGGATTGGCGATATACTTCTAAGTCAGGATGGTGTGTGACTTGGAGGGGAACTTGGAGGTGGTGGTGTTCCCATGCGCCTGCTGTCCTTGTCCTTCTAGGTGGAAGGGGTCTCGGGTTTGGGAGGTGCTGCCGAAGAAGCCTTGGTGAGTTGCTGCAGTGCATCTTGTAGATGGTACACACTGCAGCCACGGTATGTAAGTGGTGGAGGGAGTGAATGTTTAAGGTGGTGGATGGGGTGCCAATCAAACAGGCTGCTTTGTCCTGGATGGTGTCGAGCTTCTTGAGCGTTGTTGGAGTTGCACTCATCCAGGCAAGTGGAGAGTATTCCATCACATTCCTTACTTGTGCCTTGTAGATGGTGGAAAGGCTTTAGGGAGTCAGGAGGTGAGACACTCGCCGCAGAATACCTAGCCTCTGACCTGCTTTTATTGCCACAGTATTTATGTGGCTGGACCAGTTAAGTTTCTGGTCAATGGTGACCCCCCAGGATGTTGATGGTGGGGGATTCGGTGATGGTAATGCTGTTGAATGTCATGGGGCGGTGGTTAGACTCTCGCTTGTTGGAGATAGTCATTGCCTGGCATTTCTGTGGCGCGAATGTTGCCTGCCACTTATCAGCCCAAGCCTGAACGTGCTGATGTAAGATTTTTAATATGATATATCTAGTGATTCTCCTATGATGCAGTTCACAGGAAACCAAAGAGCCTACTGTTCTATAAGGCCAGGACCGTTACACCAAGTAAACAGTAAGTGTGTGTCCCTTTTAAGGCCAAAATCCTGTGGATTCTGGGATTAGTGTCAGGACATGATGCAAACTGTTTTCAACCTGCACTTGTGCACTAACAATGACAACAAAGTTGATTATTATTATTATTATTATTTGTTTGATTGATAGGCCAATTAAGAAGTTGGTAGACAATGTGGAACTGATATATTGATGGATAGAGAACACGGAGACACAACATTTTAAAATTGGTTTGCATCTGCAAGGACAATGGCTGAGTGCAGGAGTCAGAAAATGTAAACTGTCCAAATTGTAAGAATTGTTTGGAAAAAGTTACCACTTCTCTTTATTTACATCCAGATTGATGCTGCTTAATCATTTTTAGTTTAATTTAACTTACTTCCCCATGGTCTGCTGAAGCTCTTGAGAAAGTGCAGGTCAGAGCTGGGACTTCATCACCCGGGAAGAATAAAATTACCATCTGCTTTTGCCTCGCAACCTCAACCCTTTTGTCTTTTAATCTCTCCTGCCTTCCACCCTATCATAGACCTTCCCTTTTGCCTTTTGTTCTTTCCTTCCCTCCCCCCTTTCTCTGCCTCTGCACTTGCTTAAAACCTGTTATATCTCTAACTTTTTCCAGTTCTGACAAAAGGTCATCGACCTGAAACATTGGGCTGGATTTTACCAGCCCTGAGGAGGCGGGTTTGGAGGCGGGACTGCTGGGAAAAATTGGAAGCGCGTCCCAACCCCGCTCCCTACCCGTCTCCGAACCATCTTCCTGGGAGGCGGGTCCCCGACTCGTGCAGGGACCCGTCTCCTAGCGACGGGAAGGGGATTAGAGCCAATTAACTGCCTGTTAACAGATATTTAACAACAGGCAGTTAAGAGGCTTTTCACTATTTTCTGCCTGCTGATGCGGCCTTCCCGACGGCGGGAAACCCCGCCAGGGTCAGCGAGGCGAGCTGTGGGTCTGCTGCAGTGTAAGTGTGCAAATGACAGCTGCAGAGGTAGTGTGATGGGTGCAATGGTGCACAGGTAAGTATGACAGGTGAGAGAATATAGTGAGAAATATTTTTATTCTGTTTATACGTATCTGCAGGTGACAAGATTTGATGTTTCTGTGAAGCCTCATCTGATCGGGAGAATTGACAGCTGGCTTCTGCAATCTCACATGCAGCTGCCATCTGTTTTCTCCTAAGGAGAGAGTCATTGGTGAGCCTGGGTACAAGGGCTCACCTTTGGACAGTGATTGTCAGTGTTTGACAGCACCTCAATGCTGTCAAATACTGACAATTCATCTGTCAAAAAATTATGGGGCCTGTCACTTTAACAAAACCGGCAGGTGAAGCGTCATGCACTGATGTCATCTGACACTGGCTTTCCCTTAATTGGCCGGCTAGCCCGCAGGGTGGGCTTAACAAGGCCAATCAAGGGAAAATAGCATCTGTTCGTCAGATGTCGTTGGGGGCGGGACTAGAAGCCGGAAACCAGCAGTCCCACCCCCAACACACCTCCTCAGGTAAGATCCCGGCCATAAACTCTGTTTCTCTCTCCACAGACGTTGCCTGACCCGCTGAGTATTTCCAGCATTTTCTGTTTTTATTTCAGATTTCCAGCATCCGCAGTATTTTGCTTTTTACCCAGGAAGAATAGTTCAATCAGATGTGGTAGAATAAATTGGCTGAGTAAATTTATCAGGTTAGAAATAAATTTGACTGTGCGTGATTGAGAAGCATGACGTGTTCCAGGGAGTGTGTGATGGAGTAAGTTATATATGAGGTTTTCAGTGATGGTGAGTGCCCTGTGCTATTGGGCATAGAGGTCTGAAGCCTTCAATAGATCCAAGGGCTCAGTATGCCTATATGCGTCCGGCCAGCATGCTGTGTGCTGGGATCGTGTCTGCAAACTGTGTACAGGGCTCAATAAAGTCCCAGTCGCCCATTTTCAACGGGCACTGATGAGGAGATCCACATAAAATGTAAGTACTGATCCAGGAGCCCTCTCCTTGTTATCGGGTCTCCCTTCCTTTTTCCTCATTTGAGTGGTCCTCAATCCCCACTTCCTACAAGGGTGCTTGAGCCCCAGCCAAAACATGGCAGGGAGCCAGAATATCGGGCAACTTCATAGGCTCCTGGTGCTTGATATTCTGGCTCCCAAACCATGCAATACTTCCCGCGAGTGCCACTAAGATAATTAAATTAAATGACCTTGCCTGACCGTGCAAGGTCAGTTCATTTCAGTGCAGATGCATGGAATACGTTGATGGGGATGGAGTGCTTATGGAACAGCAGTCCTACCGACACCATATTATTGGTCCCTTAAAATAGATTTTTTAAAATTATGCCCATTGTGCCTTTTGTCCATCACGTAACACTTTCTGTGTCACAATTCCTGTTTCACGCTTACCTTCATTTAGCCGTGTTAGGTGTCAGCCGTGGCTCAGTGGGCAGCACTCTCGCCTCTGAGTCAGAAGGTTGTGGGTTCAAGTCCCACTCCAAAGACCTGAGGACAAAATCCAGGCTGACACTCCCAGTGCAGCGCTGAGGGAGTGCTGCGCTGTCGGAGGTGCCGTCTTTCAGGTGAAACATTAAACTGAGGCCCCGTCCTCTCAGGTGGACGTAAAAGATCCTGCGGCCCTATTTGAACAAGAGTATGGGAGTTCTCCCAGGTGACCTGGCCAATATTTATCCCTCAACCAACACCACTAAAACAGATTATCTGGTCATTATCACATTGCTGTTTGTGGGAGCTTGCTGTGCACAAATTGGCTGCTGCGTTTCCTACATTACAACAGTGACTACACTTCAAAAGTGCTTTATTGGTTATGAAGTGCTGTGGGACGTCCTGAGGTTGTGAAAGGCGCTATATAAGTGCAAGTCTTTTCTTTTTTCATTGGGTTAAAGACCAACTCCAAAGCCTGTTTTCGATTATCAGTTCACAGACATAGGATATACTGCACAGAAACAGGCCATTCGGCCCAACCAGTCTGTTTATGCTCCACTCGAGCCTCCTCCCGTCTTTCCTCATCCAAATCTATCAGCATAACCCTCTATTCCCTTCTCCCTCATATGCTTGTCCAGCCTCCCCTTAAATGCATCTATACTATTCGCTTCAACCACTCCCTGTGGTAGCGAGTTCCACATTCTCACCACTCTCTGGGTAAAGAAGTTTCTTCTGAATTCCCTATTGGATTTCTTGGTGACTATCTTATATTGATGGCCTCCAGTTATGCTCTTCCCCACAAGTGGAAACACTCTCTCTGTATCCACTCTATCAAAACCATTCATAATTTTAAAGATTTCTTTTAGGTCACCCCTCAGCCTTTTTTCAAGAGAAAAGAAACCCAGCCTGTTCATCCTTTCCTGATAGGTATACCCTCGCGTTTCTAGTCTCATCCTTGTAAATCTTCTCTGCACCCTCTCCAGTGCCTCTATATCCTTTTTATAATATGGCGACCAGAACTGTACGTAGTACTCCAAGTGTGGTCTAACCAAGGTTCAATACAGGTTTAGCATAGACCTGTTACCTTTTTCCATGTCAAGTGGGGATGGGACTATTGACAGATGAATACGCTCCGCCAAGGCATGCCAAGGGTTAAAAATGCAGTAGCTTAATTAAATCTATTCACTGGAGCAGAATAGCTGCATGTTCTGTTTGTTAAATGGGTCGTATGTGGTCGTAGGAAAGGTTGATTAGCAATTAACCAAACGTAGTCTCGACACTTTTGCAGCTTAGGAACTTGGCAAGGACAAGGCATTTTGTCGGCACCCTCGGAGTTCTCTCTCAGCAATGGGGAGGCCATTTGTTCTGCATACAAATACAGTTTGCCAACACAAAACGGCTGACTTTGCTTTATTGAGCGTAAATCCTTGAGCTGGGAGATTAGTCAGTTCTCTGGCATGCACACAGTGTCACATCTATACATCAAGGTACTTTATGCAGTTTGCACGATGGAATGCCGGCTCCTGGCTTTGCCTGACTCCTGAATGGAATTAAACCACGACCACAACATGAGGGCATACCCTCCTCTTTCAGCTCCCGATTTTTCTCTTGGTAATCCAGCTCAGCGCTCCTCTGTGAACGTCATGTTGCAGTGTTTTCTGTTGTGCCGTTATCTCACTAACAGAACCGACTAATAAAGCCAAAAGCAGTCAAGATAATTAATTATGTAGATAACTGATCCGTTTATCAATTAAAAATAGCTGGGAGCAAGGTTAAAGCTGTAAGCTAATCTGTGGAGTGGAGTGGACTGTTCTGCTGAGGATTGCTTTTTGTTTACTGTGCTCTCTGTGTCAGATGCCAGTCAGTCCTTACAGAGATGTGCTTACGTATCCCTGCTGTTCAATTCCTGCTACCGTTGGCCCAGAATTTCCCAAGACAGCGTAACAGGCTACGCTTAACTTTGCGTCGGCGAGTTACACCGGAATTTCCTGAGAATCTCATTAGCGTACAACGTGAATGTAAAAACCCGGCATAAGACAAGCGGAAATCCTCGTAAACAATCGTGGCCCAAGGAAAGCTCCAAACGTCCGCCATGTTCCTTCTTTAAGTCCTTCTTTATGCATAAAGTTTGAAGCCATCAAACTCTCATTTATGCACATTAGGCACAACATGTTTAGTAAAATGCAATTGGGGAAATTTCTTAATGTAAACATTTCTGATGCCATGCAGATACATTCATTGTAGGTCTCAGTGAGGACAAATAAAGAAAGATTGCCATAAACGGCAGAAATATGATTTTGGGTCCTGTCGCACCTAAAACTTTCGGCATGAATTTACAGCCCGTTCAGAACTGGCGTCAATTCAGGAAATTTGCGTGAGCTGCACTTTTGCATGGAGGCGGAGCTATGTTAATGACATGGGTTTTCTGGAATTGGTGTCAAGATAGAGGAGATTCGGCCATACCATAAAAATGGGTAATAATTGTTGGCCAGGATACCTGGAGAAACCCCTGTTTTCCTTCAGGTAGTGCCATGGGACCTTTCACTTCCAGCTAAACATAGAAACATAGAAGATAGGAGCAGGAGTAGGCCATTCGGCCCCTCAAGCCTGTTCCGCCATTTAATGAGATCATGGCTGATCATCCAAATTCAGTACCCGGTCCCTGCCTTCTCCCCATATCCCTTGATCCCTTTAGCCTTAAGAAATATATCTAACTCCTTCTTGAATATATTTAATAAGTTGGCCTCAACTGCCTTGTGTGGTAGAGAATTCCACAGGTTCACCACTCTCTGGGTGAAGAAATTCCTCCTCATCTCTGTCCTAAATGGCTTACCCCTTATCCTTAGACTGTGACCCCTGGTTCTGGACTCCCCCTGCCATCAGGAACATCCTTCCTGCATCTAGTCTGTCTAGTCCTGTTAGAATTTTAGAAGTTTCAATGAGTTTATAAGTTTCAAACAGTCCTTGCTTTAACATCTCAGCCAAAGGACGGCACCTCTGACAAAGTAGCACTCCCTCAATTCTGCTCTGACATGTCAATGTATGCACAAGTCCTGGAGTGGGATTTGAATCCGCAACCTTCTGACCCGGAGGCAAGAGTCTGAGCCAGCTGTGCACAAACTGGCTGCCGCGTTTCCTGCAGTGACCACATTTTCAAAGTACTTTGTTGGCTGTAAAGTGCTTTGGGACCTCCTGAGGTTGTGAAAGGTGCTGTATAAAGTTTGTCCTTTCTTTCCTTCGGTGAGTGCTGGGAGGTTATACAATCGTTGGGGGAATGGGTGGTTTTCACAGGCAAACCCGATCCTGATCACAGATGTTCATCTTCCAGCAGGGGCCACTGGATAGTGATCAGCAGTAGGAACCTTTGGCTGATTTTCCCCAACCCCACTCCTTAGTTTAGGAGCGCGGAGACCTACTGCCACCCTGGTTGGGATCCGTTAACTCTGCACAGACTGGGAATTGAGCCTGGGGCCTCCTGGTATGTACGGCTCCACATTGGTCTTCAGTTGGCAGTTCACTGGGTATTGGGTCACAAATATTTAGATGGCAACAAAGGACTAGTGAACAACACAAGATGATGCATCTTGCATGAGGTGATTGTCTGGACCTCTTGCCCAAACATTGATGTGTTTCGTTGGAAACCCTATAACTGAGATCCACTCGTTAGGAGCTTGTGGAATGGGAATGCGCATTTAGCTCTTTGAGCACTTAGGATTTCACTGACACAAAGATAACAATTTCCTAACTTGCTGTAGGAGATAAGATATGGCTCTGTGCATTCCTAATTTACATTACTGAGCATTAAAAGACCCAATCCCAGGGTCATAACGGAAACTATCCCAAAAATTGATTCAATCAGTCATGCAGTTTTGTAAAAGCGCTGTGAATATTTGCATAAAAGATATTGCAAAATCTGGAACTCCTCCATTAAAGGATGTAGAGCAAAGGAGTGTGATGGAGTCGAGATAAAGATCAGCCATGATCTAATTGAATGGTGGAACAGGCTCGAGGGGCTGAATGGGCTACTCCTGTTCTTATGTTCCTCAAAACGATTGGATAATTTGCTGTTCCCACGTTCCCAGCAGCGAGCCACACTTGAAGAATGGGCTACAGCACAATAACACCAATCCTTCGATCTGCTCTCCCTTTGAGTTGGCTCTCCACTGGGAGCACGGGATCAGTGAACTAACTCTTATTACTTTGTGTTATGAACAGAATATTAAGCAGGGGCAAGACTAGACGATGTGTCATAGTCAGCCACTTATTGCAGAGAGAGCTTTACCCTCTGCTGGATCCATTGTTACCATTACTTGGAGTTCATAACTGTTGTTTCAAGCTAGCAAAACAACCCAAATTTCTATCCCAAATACAGAATATGCTGCAAGTCAGCCAGCATCTGAAAAGGGCAAAGCTTCGGTTGGCAACCCTTTGTCAGATCCGGGATTCGGAGAGGCAGTGCCCCGGGCTGGTTTTGGTAAGTCTTGGTCCTCCTGGCCCCACAAAGATAAACACAAACGTACTTACTTGCTGCTGGCTCCTCTTCCATGGGATCGCCAGCTGGTGCCGGGCGTAGCATGTGCAGCGCACACTCCACCCAGCACTCTCCTAAAATGGCAAACTCTGTGACGTAAGAAAACTACTAGGCACTTGGTCTAAGCGTCAAACAAAGCTTTAATCAACTGTTTTACAACATGGAGGTCTAGTTGTGTCCTTCACTAGTTCCTGTTAAGAATGTCCTGCGCAAGCTGGGCCCGTGCCCGAGTATTTATACTCTCCCTGGACAGCGCCACCCGCAGGCTGCTCAATATTATTTCATAAGTCTTTCTTTCATGAATGACTGATTCATGTCACTCTGTATGTTATAGGCCCCTGATTTGGATTTTAAATGGGTCTACCATCTGACTCCAGTGGTAAGCCCGGGGGGGGGGGGGGGTGCGGAGATTGTGGTGACCATAGCAACGGCGGCAATGGGGCAGTAAGTCATTCTGCACCATTTTTGGGTGCTACTACCCCAATTCCAATGGGCAGGAAGCCTCAAAATCTACCCTGGTGTATCTTTACACTGAGGGTTTTTGTATTGGGGCAAACAATGCTGCGAAATATTTTTTAAAATAAGCCTCTTGAATGAGTGACATATCAAAGATAAGCTTTGGGATTGTTGAAAAAGTTTATATTAAACCAATTATAAGTGTTATTTCTAAGCAGGGTCTGCAGTAATCTGTATTTTGTCAAACTTAATGGAGGATAAGGAAGGGAGTCATCAGAAATGGCCTTGTGTTGTATGAATGAAGAGGTTTTTGTTCTTGGGAGAGGCTGGTTTATTTGTTACATCTTACTATATCATTCTACTAATGGGAATAAGCAAATATTAAGTGACCTTTTTAGGTGGTGAAGTAGGTAATTGCTACTGCAATAATTGCTGATGATTAATCTATTGAAGGCAGAGAACATAAAATACTGAACAAAAGCTCCCTAATTGGGATTAGAAATATTTGCAGGAGAATTGGGCAAAATTGAAATGAGATAAGGACTAAATGAGAAGTTATTTGATTAAATGAAGCAGAAAAACGACTTATATGGATAGAGATAAAAGATAATAAAGGATCAATCACACTAATAGGTGTAGTCTACAGACCACCTAATCGTGGAAGGGAGGTGGAGGAAGAAACATACAGACAAATTAGAGAAATGAGGAAAAACATAGAATAATAATCATGGGGGATTTCAACTACCCTGATATTAATTGGACAGAAGAGGTAGGTAAAAGAGGATAAGGGAATGGTGTTTCTACAATGTGTACATGACTCCTTTCTAACCCAATATGTAAAAAGCCCAACAAGGGATCTAGTAATGGGGAATGAACCAGAGCAGATAAGAGAAGTAAAAGTAGGGGAACATCTAGGCACTAGTGACCATAATATAATACGCTTTAAGATGATAATTGAGAAGGACATAAGTATGACGAAAACCAGGCTAATAGATTGGAAAAAAGCTGATTTTGAGGGGCTGAGAATAGAACTTGGGAAAATAAAATGGGCAACAATATTGGCAAACAACGATATAGAACAGCAATGGGAAACATTTAAAATGGTGTTCAACAGAGTGCAGGAAAAATATATTCCACTAAAAGGAAAGAACAAACTAAACAATAATGAGACTCCATGGATGAATAAAGCCATAAGGGAACAATGGAGGGTAAGGAAAGAGACATACATTAAGTACATGGACAGCAGGGGAGTGCATGATAAGGGAGAATATGAAGTGGTTGGGAGAGAAGTCAAAAAAACAATTAGGAAGGCAAAGCGGAACTATGAAATTAAATTATCAAGGAACATTAAACAAAGTAAAATATTTTACAGGCATTTCAATAAAAAATGGAAGGTTGGGATAGGAATAGGGCCATTAAGGGATAGACAGGATAATATACAGGTAACGATAGAGAGATGGCAGAAATATTAAATAATTATTTTGCTTCAGTTTTTACCAGGGAGATAGTTCAGGTGGACATGACATTGGATGATGAGATTAGTAATGAGATAAGTGCATTTAAAATAAAAAGAGGGGATATATTAAATAAACTAATCAAACTCAAAGAGGATAAAACCCCATGTCCGGATGGATTGCATCCACACATTTTAAAATAATATAGGAAAGAGATAGCAGAAGCATTACCACATGTTTAATAATTCATTAGAAAAAGGTGTAGTGCTTGAGGACTGGTGGCTAGCTAACATAATACCTATATTTAAGAAGGGGGATAGAACATGTCCAGGGAATTATAGACCAGTCAGCTTAACATCGGTGGTAGGAAAATAATGGAATCCCTACTAAAGGAGAAAATAGAAGAACATCTAGAAACCAAAAATATAATAATGAATAGTCAGCGTGAATTTCAAAAGGGAAAGTCTTGCTTGACCAACCTTATTGAATTTTTTGAAGAGGTAACAGAGAGAGTAGACAATGGTAATGCAGTAGATGTAATTTATCTAGATTTTCAAATGGCCTTCGATAAGGTGCCCCATAATAGACTGATGAACAAGGTCAGAGAATGCGGAGTCAGGGGACAAGTAGCAGAATGGATAGCTAGCTGGCTTCAAGACAGAAAGCAGAGAGTGGGGTAAAGGGTAGCTATTCACAGTGGCAGAATGTGGGTACTGGTGTTCCAAAAGGATCAGTGCTGGGACCACTGTTATTCACAATTTATATTAATGATTTAGACTTTGGAATCAAAAACACAATTTCTAAATTTGCGGATGACACCAAATTGGGTGGATAGTCAATACTGAGGAGGACTACAACAAATTACAGGAGGACATTAATAAACTTGCAGATTGGGCATATAATTGGCAAATGAAGTTCAACACAGATAAATGTGAGGTATTACATTTTGGTAGGAAGAATAGGGAGGCCACTTATTATTTGGAGGGTGCGAGTCTAGGTGGGGTAGAGGAACAAAGGGATCTTGGAGTACAAATACACAAATCACTAAAAGTTGTGACACAGGTTAGCAAGGCCATAAAAAAAAGCAAGTCAAGCACAAGGGTTTATTTCTAGAGGTATAAAATTGAAAAGTAGGGAAGTTATGCTAAACCTGTATCGAACCTTGGTTAGACCACACTTAGAGTGCTACGTGTAGTTCTGGTCGCCATATTATCAAAAGGATATAGAGGCACTGGAGAGGGTGCAGAGAAGATTTACAAGGATGATACCAGAAATGCGAGGGTACACCTATCAGGAAAGGATGAACAGGCTGGGTCTCTTTTCTCTTGAAAAGAGAAGGCTGAGGGGTGACCTAATCGAGGTCTTTAAAATTATGAAAGGTTTTGATAGAGTGGATACAGAGTGGATACAGAGAGAGTGTTTCCACTTGTGGGGAAGAGCAAAACTAGAGTCCATCAATATAAGATAGTCATCAAGAAATCCAATAGGGAATTCAGAAGAAACTTCTTTACCCAAAGAGTGGTGAGAATGTGGAACTCGCTACCACAGGGAGTGGTTGAAGCGAATAATATAGATGCATTTAAGGGGAGGCTAGATAAGCATATGAGGGAGAAGGGAATAGAGGGTTATGCTGATAGATTTAGATGAGGAAAGATGGGAGGAGGCTCGAGTGGAGCATAAATGCCGGCATGGACTGGTTGGGCCGAATGGCCTGTTTCTGTGCCGTATATCCTATGTAATCCTATGTAAATTTGTTTTGATAACTCTGCTGAAGCTGGAGCATCGTACAATGAACCCCTCTTATAATGAATGAGGTGTTTTATAACAAAACCTCTTTTACAATGAAAAGTTTCAGAACCCTGAGGGAATGAGTTTGCCATTTTCAGCAGAACATTCCAAAGAGGAACAGAGAACTATCAACAACAACAACTTGCATTTATACAGCACCTTAAATGTAGTAAAACGTCCCAAGGCGGCTCACGGGAGCAATTATTGAACAAAATTTGACACCGAGCCACATAAGGAGATATTAGGACAGGTGACCAAAAGCTTGGTCAAAGAGGTAGGTTTTAAGGAGCGTCTTAAAGGAGGAGAGAGAGTTAGAGGGGCGGAGAGGTTGAGGGAGCCCAGGCAGCTGAAGGCACGGCCGCCAATTGTGGAGCGAAGAAAATCAAGAACGCACAAGGGACCAGAATTGGAGGAGGGCAGAGATCTTGAAGGGTTGTACGGTTGGAGGAGATTACAGCGATAGGGAGGGGTGAGGCCAGTGAGGGATTTGAACACAAGAATGAGCATTTTAAAATCGAGGCGTTGCCGGACCGGGAGCCAATGTAGGTCAGCGAGCATAGGGTTGATGGGTAAACGGGACTTGGTGAGAGTTAGGACACGGGCAGCTGAGTTTTGGATGAGTTCAACTTTACGGAGGGTGCAAGGTGGGAGGCCGGCCAGCAGAGCATTGGAATAGTTGAGTCTAGAGGTAACAGAGGCAGGTAACAGTCAAGAAATAGCGGCAATGGCGCCATGATCTGGGCTTTTCTATCTCTGCAGACAAGTCCAATGTGACTCCTTAAATCCAATTGTGGACTGCTGAAAATTGGACGTGGCAGTTTGAATCAACTCCTGCTCGTAGATCCCAGGCTTAACAATACTGCAATCCACGTTCATCCAAAAATTCTATCACCTCCAGTCCACCTCTTTCAGCTGGGAAGAGATGGAAATGGTCCAGTATTCCAGTTTTCCTGCAGCCAGCACCATCCTACTGTATAACTAAGTCAGAGGAAATGCTGCAGCCTTGCTAGCTGTTCACTGTGCTGTGGACATGTGGTGTATCTTCCATGTGTCCGCTCATGTGCACACTAGGAAGTACAAATTACATTTAAAATTAGAGGCTTAGAATTCCCATCTACAGTAGACAGTAAACTACAGAAGTTGTCCAAATTGCCTTCAGCAAAAGTGACCTATTGCTTTCAAATATTCATTTAAATTTTGCTTATCGAAGTTATCCATCACCAAAATTATATTAGTACAGCTCAGGTAGTAGACAGCATGATGGCTGTGATATCATTACACCAAAACATGCCTTTACATCCTCCAGCATAACTACATTAAAAAATGAACTGATCTATGACATTACCTCATCTTTAATGTGGTTAGTGAGAGACTGCGACAACTGCAAGACCTCGTGCTGCTTAAAAACAGTTTAATACTGGTAATAAAATATGTCCTGTAGTGTAATCTAGAGTTATGACAAAAACTGTGAGGATCAGAGATTATTGGTTATGTTTTTTGCTCCATTTACTTACAAGAACATAAGAACTAGGAGCAGGAGTCAGCCATTTGGCCGCTCGAGCCTGATCCGCCATTCAATAAGATCATGGCTGATCATTGACCTCAACTCCACTTTCCTATCTGATCCTCATACCCCTTGATTTCCCCTAGAGTCCAAAGGTCTATCGATCTCAGCCTTGAATATACTCAATGATTCAGCATCCACAGCCCTCTGGGGCAGAGAATTCCAAAGATACACCACCCTCTGAGTGAAGAAATTCCTCCTCATCTCCGTCTTAAATGGCTGACCCCTTATCCTGAGACTACGTCCCCTATATTTTCTGCTCAGTGGTGTCGGCCAATGCAATTCAACTTGTAGCTTCCATCTGCTGGAAGGGAGATGGACCTCTCAATGGCTCCCTTATATGTGTACCTCGATTATCATTCTGAAAGAGGCCCGAGTTACTCTGGAGCTCGCATTGCATTACAGTTGGTACTGAGGTGTGTTCTGTATGGATATTGTACTTGGAGCTCATTGGTGAGTTTTATTGAGGACAAAAACCCTTGGATTCTTATGCAATCCTTAAAAGGGGTATGTCAGCTGGTCAGTTCATGAGGTTTGTCAATAGAGGTGTTTGCACTGGGTCATGAGATCATCATGTCACTGACCACGTCTGTCCTTTTAAGTTCACTTAAAAGAAATAAGAAAGAACCCTGGGGGCTCAGTGGGTAAATGCACTTTCTTTGGACTGAGCCTTGCAGACCAGGAAGATCCCAGATTTAATCACTCGTCTGAGTCGACTGATCTCAGCTACAGTTGATTTGAGTGTCTGCAATGAGCAGTGGCAAAAGGAGGACAGGATTGGTTTTGGCTGTTGTGTTCCCTCTGTGGCTGAATAGCCTACCCCACCACCCCCCCAGCTAGGCTTACACAAAGAGCATGGCTACTAGAATGAAGTACCAGTGAGCAGCCGGTCCCCTGTAGAACTGCAGCCCAGCGAGACTCGACAACTTCGGGAGAAGAGGGCAGAAAAAGAAAAAAAATCGCAAAACTGTACTCTGCCTGAGAAAATCAACTGTTGCAATAAGAATTGCAGTAGACTATTCCCGTCTTTCGGATGAGACGTTAAACCGAAGCCCCGTCTGCTCTCTGGTGAATGTAAAAGATCCCATGGTCACTATTTCGAAGAAGAGCAGGGCCGTTCTTCCTGGAGTTCTGGCCTATCTTTATCCCTCAACCAACACCTAAAAACAGGTTATCTGGTCATTATCACGTTGCTGTTTGTGGGAGCTTGCTGTGCGCAAATTGGCTGCCGCGTTTCTCACATTACAACAGTGACTACACTTCAAAAAGTACTTCATTGGTTGTAAAGCGCTTTGGGATGTTCTGAGGCCACGAAAGGCGCTATATAAATGCAAGTCTTTTTTTTCTTTTATTCCAGTCTGTTTCCGAACATTAGCCTAACCAGAAATATGTTTGAATACTGGATACAAAAATAAGCTGGTTCTTTGATCCTTCTCTCACCTTGAGCCACCAGTCCCCCTCCATTGCAACCCGTCTTGTGATATATCATGTGACATATAGGCCCGACCCGAGCAGTCTTTCTCTACTTGGGTTCCTGCCACCGAACCAAATGGTTCCAGACAATTGAAGTACTTTTTTCTATTTGTACTAGACCGAGGTGCATCAGTTGGTGCAACTGGTCAGTAGAGTGGGTCTGGCAGCAAAGCAACACAATCAGACATAGGGCGCACATGCTACTGAATCCAACACTGATTAAAAGTACTGTACTTGGATGGTTAGGAAGCTGTGTGCCATTTACACAGGAGACATTTGACTGTTGGTGAGATTAGAGGATGAACGGGTAACGTGTTTTTATGACAACCTTTGCTACTTTAGTGGAGGCGTTGACTCATTTTAAATGAACTGTTTAATGCCTGTGTTAACAGAGCAGACTGCCATATGAAAATATTAACTGTTCATCCTAGGCTATAGTATCCTGACAAACTGTATCACAGTATGGTATGGCAGCTGTAGCTACTATGACCGGAAAGCCCTGCAGCGGGTAGTCAAAACTGCCCAATGCATTACCGGCACCCGGCTACCGACCATAGAGCACATATACCAGAAACGCTGTTTACGGAGGTCACGGTCCATCATCAAAGACCCTACCCACCCCAGCCACAGTCTGTTCGCCCTCCTGCCATCTGGGAGACGCTACAGATGCATTCGCACCCGTACGACCAGATTTAGGAACAGCTTCTTTCCCAGGGCTGTCATCCTACTGAACTCCACAAATAAACTCTAAAGGCTGCACATCTGCCAATGCACTTTATTATGGTTATGTTTATGTTAATGTATTACAAGCCAAATGTATGTTGAATGTTTAAATGTCTTAATCTAAATGTACACTCTCGGGAGCCGCAAGCCTACATTTCGTTGTACTGCACTTGTGCACTAACAATGACAATAAAAGTTGATTTGATTTGAGTATTTGCCAAATAATCTCTAGGAACATGAGTAGGCCATTCAGCCCCTCGAGTCTATTCCACCATTCAATTAGATCATGGCTGATCTGTATCTTAACTCCGTCTATCCACCTCGGTTCCGTAACCCTTAATACCCTCTATTTTATTCTGTTGCAGTATCATTGTCAGTATGTTCCAAAACATTTCTATCTTGTTCCTTCTAAGATCCAAATACACTGCCCTACAAACTCTTCCTAACCATCTGGTGTTACTTAAACACTATGGGGGCGATTTTGCCAGCCCTGGGGAGGCGGGTTTGGAGGCAGAACTGCTGGGAAAATGGCAGAATCTGGGGGCGGGTACCCATCCTGGGTGGGTACCCATCCTGCCCCCAATCTGCCTCCTTGCCATCTTCCCAGGAGACGGGTACCTGACCCGAGCCGGGTCCCGTCTCCTCGAGGCGGGACGGGGATTAGTGCCAATTAACTGCCTGTTAACAGGTAGTTAACAGGCAGTTTTTTGGCTAATCCCTATTTTGAGCCCTGAAGTGTGGGCTTCCCGACGGCTCCGAACCTCGCCAGGGTCAGCGAGGCGGGCCGTGGGTCTGCGGGGGTCGGAGGGGCCGAAATGTCCAGTGTGCAGGTGAGTAATGGGTGCATGTGTGCAGAGGTAAGTGTGTGAGGTGTGTGTAAAGTGTTTTAATAAGTTTTACTTACCTTTACTTCTCCCTGCAGGCTTCCTCCCTTCAGGTCTCGGGAGTTCCTCAGCTCACCGGCACAGAAAGCAGAGTGGCCGCTGAACTGTCAAAAGCTGCAGCCTCTACTTTCTGCTCAGGAAGGCTTTCTTATTGAGTCTTGAGTAAAGACTCAACTTAGAAGACAGATTGTCAGTGTTTGACAGCAACACAGAGCTGTCAAACGATGACATTTCATCTGTCAAAAGCTCTTGACAGATGAAGCGGCACTCGCTGACGTCACCTGTAACCGGCTTTCCCTTAATTGGCCTGCTAGGCCCACTGGGCGGGCTTAACAAGGTCAATCAAGGGAAAATAGCGTGGGTGGGCCACAAGTTGGTGGAGGCGGGACTAAAACCCAACAAGTGGGAGTCCCGCCTCCAAAAGCTCCCCATTGAGAAAATCCGGCCATATATCCTGGTTTACCCCAAACTCTCGCCTACTGTTTTCAGCCTTGATGAACTAGGGTGCCTGTCATTTAAGGTTTGTTAATTTTTTTTTTTAAAGTACAAGAGACCTTTAAGTTTTTCCCAGAATGTCATGAGCAGATGTCCTTTTGCAAGTGATGGTCTTCCATTCATGTGGATTAAGCCTCCACCAGGCCTGAAAGTGATAAGTTCATTCCCACTCAAGTCCAAACAATATTCATTAAGTAATTTCATAGTGAGCAGGTGCCAGAAGAGATTTATGTAAAGCAGTGTCCTTTTACTGAGAAGGTGGAAAGTTTTGTCACTTGACCTTTTAAACTGAAGTACCTTCTAAGCAACAGGCCTTAGAAAAAGGGCCTGCTGACAGAGTGGGTTATCGCAGTGTTCTTGTAATACCTGGTGGAAGTCGTGCATAAAATGAGCCCTAAAGATTTCAGTCACATTCTTGATGGAGGTTATTTTATAACACAAACCGGCCCTTAATTTGGCCATTTAAAAACTATTATGCATAGGGAATGGTTCCATTTTTATTTTTAAAACCCCACAGAATTGCAATGATTGATTGAACTGGAGTTGTATATTCGGATAAACCATGTCGTGCTTTCCTGGTCGAACTGCATCGCCTCTCTGCCTTGAAACAATAGAGGACTGACTGGCTGCTGGCCGAATGAATCAGTCGTTGGAATAGTTCCCAGATGTCGCTGAAATATCGCAGCTGAAGGGAAATGGAGTGGTTGCCCATCATCAGTCGCACTGACCTGAAACTTTCTACGTTGCCGCAGAGTAATTGAGGATGGCAGGTGCATCCGCTGTTTCACGCAGGGGGTTACAGAGTGTTGTTTTCATCTTCAGTTATATATTTAGCATTTTATTTGAAGAGATAATTATCATTTGTAACCACAGTCAATTACAGGGCAATCCAGTTACATACAACAAGCAGTGATACACAAAACAAACTGAAGGCAATCACGAGTCGCTGTACTATTCCAGTCAGGAATGATCAAAGATTTCTCAATATTTGATTAGCTAATATCTGGATGTTATATGCATGATAAAACACAAGTTCTCTTTCCAACTAATATCCGTGGAATGGAGCCACATACCAGTTTTATTTGTTTGATTTTATTCTCCTTTTGGATAAACCTCACTTCTCATGCCAACTCTGATTTATTAGTCTGAGATCTTTGCCCACCTTTTGGTGACCAATTGGTTACCCCTTTGAGTTTGAGGTCAAATGGAACAGAATGTATCGAGTCAGAATTGCATCTAAAGTTGCTTCAGCCGTGGGATTGACAGGAAAGAACAACCACAAAATGCACAGAGCACCATTGAGACTAGGTCAACGAGAATATCCAAGGCGGACATCTCGGGAGTTATCGTCAGATATGACCAGCCAGATCTTGCAGTTGTGAAGTTCATGATAAAAGCTCTACCGTGACTAAGGAAGGGAAGGTGCTTCGCATTATAAAACATAGACACGCGAGGCAGTTACAGGTTCAGAAAGCAACAGGGAGAGGAAAGAAATCATTTGCCTTTCATGACCTCAGGATGTCCCAAAGCTTTTTTCAGCCAATGAAGTACTTTTTAAAGTGTAGTCACTGTTGCAATGTAGGAAACGCGGCAGCCAATTAGCGCACAGCAAGATCCCACAATGTGATAATGATCAGATAAACTGTTTTTAGTGATGTGTTTGAGGGATAAATATTGGCCCAGGCCACCGGAGTTAACTCCCCTGTTCTTCTTCGAAATAGTGTCGTGGGATCTTTTACACCCACCCAAGAGAGCAGACGGGGCCTCGAGGGTAGCACTGGGTCTCAGGGGTAGCACTGGGACTCGAGGGTAGCACTGGGACTCGAGGATAACACTGGGTCTCAGGGGTAGCACTGGGACTCGAGGGTAGCACTGGGACTCGAGGATAACACTGGGACTCGAGGGTAGCACTGGGACTCGAGGGTAACACTGGGACTCGAGGGTAGCACTGGGACTCGAGGGTAGCACTGGGACTCGAGGATAACACTGGGACTCGAGGGTAACACTGGGACTCGAGGGTAACACTGGGACTCGAGGATAACACTGGGACTCGAGGGTAGCACTGGGACTCGGGGGTAGCACTGGGACTCGAGGATAACACTGGGACTCGAGGGTAACACTGGGACTCGAGGGTAGCACTGGGACTCGAGGATAACACTGGGACTCGAGGGTAACACTGGGACTCGAGGGTAACACTGGGACTCGAGGATAACACTGGGACTCGAGGGTAGCACTGGGACTCGAGGATAACACTGGGACTCGAGGGTAACACTGGGACTCGAGGGTAACACTGGGACTCGAGGGTAGCACTGGGACTCGAGGGTAACACTGGGACTCGAGGGTAGCACTGGGACTCGGGGGTAGCACTGGGACTCGGGGGTAACACTGGAACTCGGGGGTAGCACTGGGACTCGAGGGTAGCACTGGGACTCGAGGGTAGCACTGGGACTCGAGGGTAACACTGGGACTCGGGGGTAGCACTGGCACTCGGGGATAGCACTGGGACTCGAGGGTAGCACTGGGACTCGAGGGTAGCACTGGGACTCGAGGGTAACACTGGGACTCGAGGGTAACACTGGGACTCGAGGGTAGCACTGGCACTCGGGGGTAGCACTGGGACTCGGGGGTAGCACTGGGACTCGAGGGTAACACTGGGACTCGAGGGTAACACTGGGACTCGAGGGTAGCACTGGCACTCGGGGGTAGCACTGGGACTTGAGGATAACACTGGGACTCGAAAGTAGCACTGGGACTCGAGGGTAACACTGGGACTCGAGGATAACACTGGGACTCAAGGGTAGCACTGGGACTCGAGGGTAGCACTGGGACTCGAGGGTAGCACTGGGACTCGAGGGTAGCACTGGGACTCGAGGGTAGCACTGGGACTCGAGGGTAGCACTGGGACTCGAGGATAACACTGGGACTCGAGGGTAACACTGGGACTCGAGGGTAACACTGGGACTCGATAACACTGGGACTCAAGGGTAGCACTGGGACTCGAGGGTAGCACTGGGACTCGAGGGTAACACTGGGACTCGAGGGTAGCACTGGGACTCGAGGGTAGCACTGGGACTCGGGGGTAACACTGGGACTCGGGGGTAGCACTGGGACTCGAGGGTAACACTGGGACTCGGGGGTAGCACTGGGACTCGAGGGTAACACTGGGACTCGAGGGTAGCACTGGGACTCGGGGGTAACACTGGGACTCGGGGGTAACACTGGGACTCGAGGGTAACACTGGGACTCGAGGGTAGCACTGGGACTCGAGGGTAGCACTGGGACTCGAGGGTAGCACTGGGACTCGAGGGTAGCACTGGGACTCGAGGGTAGCACTGGGACTCGAGGGTAGCACTGGGACTCGGGGGTAGCACTGGGACTCGAGGGTAACACTGGGACTCGAGGGTAGCACTGGGACTCGGGGGTAACACTGGGACTCGGGGGTAACACTGGGACTCGAGGGTAACACTGGGACTCGAGGGTAGCACTGGGACTCGGGGGTAACACTGGGACTCGAGGGTAGCACTGGGACTTGGGGGTAGCACTGGGTCTCGAGGGTAGCACTGGGACTCGGGGGTAACACTGGGACTCGGGGGTAACACTGGGACTTGGGGGTAACACTGGGATTGAGGATAACACTGGGTCTCGAGGGTAGCACTGGGACTCGAGGGTAGCACTGGGACTCGAGGGTAACACTGGGACTCGGGGGTAACACTGGGATTGAGGATAACACTGGGTCTCGAGGGTAGCACTGGGACTCGAGGGTAGCACTGGGAGTGAAAGAAGTCTGCAGTCGGCACTCCCTAGTGGATACATTTCTATGTTGAGGTGCTGAAGATGATAATATATGCTGAACACGCTTGGAGCTCATTCCCAGTTTAAATAAGGCTGATGTTCTTCTGAAGGCACATCATATTCTGATGACCTCATCTGCTGACTGACTTGCTGATTATTACCAGCATTATCTGCTATTGTTTGGTAGATTTCTGATTGCCACAATAAGTCTCCCTGAGCTAGTCAAAGTCAGTTCACACTTGCACAAGGGCGTTGTAAACTTTGATATTCCATAATTCAGTGCCTTGAATCTACTGTTTATAAAAACTGAAGGATGGACAGTTTGTCATCTCAAATTGGCGTTAAGCCAGTACATGTCTGCGCTTCGGATTTGGGAGAAGGCTTGTCCCCAACAACAGATCTATACCAAACCTCACTGAGGTAGCACCTCTCCAGAGAATTTCAGTATATTTGCCACAACAGCCAAATCACTGTTTCCCAAACATTCTGTATTCAAACTTAATGAGACACTCAGCTGAAGCCTGGCCTGCTTGTTCTTCTTCAGCTGGGCACATTCGGACCGATCAAAAATTTCCAGTCCAGCAATTCTAGGAGGCTTCCGCCCCTTTTAAAATTGACCCTTCCCACTGCAAGACAACAGTGTTTTCCTGCCTGGCAGGGTTGGCTCCCCACAGTGTCTCCACTCCTCAGGGCAGTCTGGCACTGCCAGAGAGGCAACAGTTGTGGCACTGGCTGCAGCATAAATGGCCACCAACCCAGAAAAAAATGGGATGGGATTCACGGTGCGATTGGACCAGAAAACCTGACCTGACCCACTTCTGGTGACAATCCCACCCTTGCGGAACATTACTCCTTCACAGGATGTGGTTAATAACCACCCTCATCTGTAGCAAAAAACCCGCCACACGGCCATAAGTGAAGAAACTCAGTTGTTCCACTCCTGCATATTCCATTTTAAAAGATAATTGCTTGTCGTCTATAATTTCAAGTGACAATGAGATCGTGCCAAAAGGCATACAATGGATAGCGAGGTATTGTGGGTCTTGGAAAGCAAAATTTCATTGAATCATAGAAAGTTACAGCACGGAAGGAGGCCATTTCGGCCCATTGTGTCCGCGCCGGCCAACAAAGAGCTATCCAGCCTAATCCCACTTCCCAGCTCTTGGTCCGTAGCCCTGCAGGTTACACATCCCAAGTGCACATCCAAGTCCTTTTTAAACGTGGTTAGGGTTTCTGCCTCTACCACCCTTTCAGGCAGTGAGTTCCAGACCCCCACAACCCTCTGGGTGAAGAAATTTCCCCTCAAATCCCCTCTAAACCTTCCACCAATTACTTTAAATCTGTGCCGCCTGGTTTTTGACCCCTCTGCTAAGGGAAATAGGTCCTTTCTATCCACTTTATTTATGCCCCTCATAATTTTATACACCTCAGTAAGGCCTCCCCTCAGCCTCCTCTGTTCCAAGGAAAACAGACCCAGCCTATCCAGTCTTTCCTCATAGCTAAGATTCTCTACTCCCGGCAACATCCTTGTAAATCTCCTCTGTACCCTCTCTAGTGCAATCACATCTTTCCTGTAATGTGGTGACCAGAACTGCACGCAGTACTCTAGCTGAGGCCTAACTAGTGTTTTATACAGTTGAAGCATAACCCCCCGGCTCTGGTATTCTATGCCACGGCTAATAAAGGCAAACATTCCGTATGCCTTCTTAACCACCTTATCTACTTGGCCTGCTACCTTCAGGGGTCTGTGGACATGCACTCCAAGGTCCTTTTGTTCCTCTATGCTACTCAGTGTCCTACCATTTAAAGTGTATTCCCTTTCCTTGTTAGCCCTCCCCAAATGCATTACCTCACACTTCTCTGGATTGAATTCCATTTGCCACCTGACCAATTTATTGATATCTTCCTGAAGTCTACAGCTTCAGTATCAACCACATAGCCGATTTTAATATCATCTGCAAACCCTCTATATTTAAGTCAAGCTCGTTGATATTGTCTTGTTTTGCACACCTTGTACAAAAATAATAAATTGCAGGACAACGGAGTATTACAGTTTAAACTCTTTTATGAAGCGTCAGGTCTGTGATCTCAATCATATCTTCAAAACAATAGCAGTCCTTACAGATGCCTGCAGGCCAATGACAACTCAGCATGTGATCACATGTGAATATAATAGGTATTCCTTACAGATGCCTGCGGGCCAATGATAATTCAATATGCAAATGTTACATCCCCTTTCTTTTAAAAGAAAAATGTTATGCATTACTTTTAAACCTTTCTCCTACATAATGTTCTCGGTAGCATAAACATATAAGTAAACTCAGCATTTAACTAGCACTGAAAACATCTCAACGTTTCAATAACGATGTACAGTTTTTTAGGGCAGCAATCCGCCTACACCCTTTGCCAGTTCACAAGTCGAGGATAACTCTAGGCTTGACCTCTCGTCCCGACCTTGTGTGGTATGGAACTGAGCATGCTCCTGACTCGGTCAACAATTCTGGTTCAGGTTTAGGTTCAGGTAAGTATGATGTGTTTTGTGTATTGCTCTATTCATCACACTCTGTTGAACTGATCCTCTCGTCGGAATGACGGTGTTGTTCTTTGGTGTTCAGGAGGTGCCTGCGATTGCGGCGGTACACCTGTCCTTCTGGGGTGCGGACGTGATACGATCGCTCAGTGTCAGCTGGCTGGATGATGACTGCTGGCTTCCAGTAGTCATGCTCCTGGATTCTGATGGATTCTCCATTGTGCAGCGGCGGCAGTAGTCTAGCTGACCTGTCATAGTATCTCTTTTGGTGTTGCTGTCTCTGTACACGTTTTGCATGCACTTGCTTGCAGCTGACGACCTCTGGCTGCAGCTGCTGGTTGGTGCTTGGAAGGATTGAGCGAAGTCTGCGGCTCATCAACAGCTGTACTGGTGACTTGAAGTTGTCAACCGGAGTGTTGCGATACTCAAGGAGACTGATGTAGGGGTCTCTTTTGTCCGCTTTGGCTTTGTCCATGAGTGTTTTTGCAATCTGGACAGTTTTTTCAGCAAGGCCATTATTTTGAGGGTAATGTGGGCTTGATGTGACATGTGTGAAATCCCACTTCTGACACCATGTCTTGTTTTGCACACCTTGTACAAAAATAATAAATTGCAAGACAACGGAGTATTACAGTTTAAACTCTTTTATGAAGCATCAAGTCTGTGATCTCAATCATACAGCACAGTAGGGACAAGATGGAGCTCGGACCCCTAGCCTGGGTCTTCAAAACAATAGCAGTCCTTACAGATGACTGCAGGCCAATGACAACTCAGCATGTGATCACATGCGAATATAATAGGTATTCCTTACAGATGCCTGCGGGCCAATGATAATTCAATATGCAAATGTTACAGATATATACCACAAAAAACAAGGGACCTAGTACTGAGCCCTACGGACCCTCACTGGAAACAGCCTTCCAGTCACAAAAACACCCACCAATCATTACCCCCTGCTTCCTGTCTCCGAGCCAGTTTTGAATCCAACTTGACACTTTGCCCTGGATCCCATGGGCTTTTAACTTCGTGACCAGTCTGCCATGTGGAGCATTATCAAAAGCCTTGCTAAAGTCCATATACACTACATCAAACGCACTACGCTCATCAACCCTCCTTGTTACCTCCTCAAAAAATTCAATCAAGTTTGTCAGACACGACCTTCCCTTAACAAATCCGTGCTGACTATCCTTGATTAATCCGTGTCTTTCTGAATGAAGATTTATCCTGTCCTTCAGAATTCTTTCCAATAATTTTCCCACCACCGAGGTTAGGCTGACTGGCCTGTAATTACTCCGTCTATCCTTTTCTCCCTTTTTAAACAAGGTTAGCAGTCTTCAATTTAAACTACCATGTAAATCACCTCTAATATCTAATTATTTGGAAGAGTTGGTAGGACCTATATTGAATGCTACCTTAATTGAGAACTTTTCAGACAGTGTGGACATAACATGTAATAGTGGCATCCTGTCTGACAACTTTTAGCTCAGTACTCAAGCCCTCAGCTTTTCAACAAAGACAAAGGGGGAGAAATTCAGTAGGTTGCGCCACCCATTAGCGCCTTAAGAGGGCGCTAAGTGGGTCGCAAGCCAACTGGCGCCCGGGCGCGGCACTGTCCACGCCTCCCGCTAAATTGCGCGGAACGTTAGTGGTGGCGCTAACCGTTAGCGCTGCGCCACTACCGATAATGTCATCGGTGTGCGCAGCGCCCCGCTGACGCCCCGGCTGCGATATTTGGCAGCGCCCCCTGATTTACCGCCGGACGCTATGTCCGACCGGTTCAGGGGGGCCTACCTGCGGCCGGGGAGGTGCAAATTAAAGGAGAGGTGCGGGGAAGGCCATTTTTGCTGTTGGCCGCCTGCCAGCACCTACCTGCGCTCCCGTCCCCGGCCTCCTGAACCCCCCCCCCGCCCCCGCGGAATACCGGCTGCGTTCCAAGAGCCCGGCACTTCTCTACGGTGCCGGGCTCTTTTACCTGCACTCCCGATCCTCGGGGGCCCAGCTGGGAATCAGATCGCGTTGCACAAGGCCCCTCCCCTTTAAGAAGGGGAGGAAGGCCTGCAATACTGCAGCGCGACGTGCCGCAGCGCACCACGATATTCAGTCGCAGCGCCCCAAGAGGGATGCGGGGCGCCTCCAGTAGCGCGGCGCTTCCCTTTGGGGTGCTACCACTCAATTTCCGGCGGGCGGCCGCGAATGCTTCCGGGGCGCTCCTTTTAGCGCCTTAGCGAGGCTGGCGCCCCAAACGGGTCTATACTCAATTTCTCCCCCAAAATACTTTAAATACAGAGAATGCTCTAGACTCGACTATTCCAACATTCTCCTGGCAGGCCTGGCACCCTCCATAAACTTGAGCTTATCCAAAAATCTGCAGCCTCTATCCTGACTCGCACCCAGTCCGGCACCAGTCCGGCACCAGTCCGGCAATGCCTCAATTTTAAAGTCCTCATCCTTGTTTTCAAATCCCTCCATGGCTGCACACCTCCCTATTTCTGCAACCTCCTTCAACCCTACAACCAACGTTCCCATTAACTTGCGCGGCTGCGCGCCGGTCTGGAGGTCCCGTGCAGGCCGCTCACTGGCTTCTACAGGGAAGAAACCTCACATGCGCGACAATTTGATAGGGTCGCGCACCCAGTTAAAGGGACAGCGCACTAAAAAAAAATTAGAGGGAACATTGCCTACAACCCTCCGAGATCTTTGCGCTCCTCCAATTCTGACCTCTTGCGCATCCCCAATTTTCATCACTCCACTAATGGCGGCCGTGCCTTCAGCTGCCTAAGCCCTAAGCTCTGGAATTCCCTCCACAAACCTCTCCGCATCTCTACCTGTCTCTCCTTCTTTAAGGTGCTCCTTAAAACTTACCTTTTGGTCATCTATCCTAATATCTCCTTGCGTGGCTCGGTGTCAAATTTTACTGATAGTCGCTACTGTGAAGAATCTTGGGACGTTTTACTATGTTAAAGATGCTATATAAATATCAGTTGTTGTTGTTATACACCCCACGTCAATCAGCAATGAGAACAGACAGGTCAACGTTTTGCGTATAACCCTTTTGATGGGTTTTTTTTTCGCCAGACTGCGATTTTCTGCTCATGAAAGTAAATAAGAGGAAAATCCTAAAGCAGAATCAATAATTTCTGGACCTCAACTTTACAAATGCTGACTAACCTGTTTGTGTATTGCCAGCATTTTCTGTTTGTTTCAGATGTCTAGAATCTGCAGGTAAATTTTCTTTTTATTGATTTTTTTTATCGTTCCCTGCTTTTCCATTCAGCTCTTACAGCTGATAAAGTCAACAAGAATTTCCATTTCCTTGATGACCCACATTTCTTACATTAGTTCCAAAGATTGTGACTGGTCCCTGAGGTACCGCTCCAATGGTCTTACTCAACTGCTGGTTAAAATCAAGTTTGGTCCTACCTTGTCCTAGAAAATTTGCAGGGCGCTTGTTGCTCTGAATTCCTGGCTGAAAGCTCCAGTATTGCCGTACAATTGCAGCATTTATCTATATATATAAAACGGTATGTCTCTCTGTCTGTCTTTCTGTCTCTCTGTCTGGCTATACAATCAAAAGTTATAGAGCGTACCTACACGTGTGTTACATCAAAAGAAAGCTTACGATTCCAGAACGGTCGTAAGCATATTTACATTTCGGTGAGACAAAAATTGTGCCCGCGGTATCCAAAAAACGTTCAAAATTCCGCTCATTAGCATTGAGTGACGTCGAGGTTGACCAATCGTACGGTCGAGCGACCCGACGGTCGACCAATCGCTGCGTGGCGGGGGCGGGTTCCTGGTGCTTGTGGGCGGGCCCTCCTAGAGTCGAGTGATGGGACGATTGACCAATCCTACGCTTTGGTGACCTGACAGTCGACCAATCGGTGCGTGTGTGGGCGGGCCTTATCGTTCTGAACCGAGGTGAGTCGCTGCCATCTTGATTCCAAATTTTTCATTTCTTTTTCCCACTTTCTGCGTCTTTAAAAAAAAAGTTGCTTTTAAAACACATATTGTTTTTAAAAAAAGTTTATTACTTTCTAAATCTTTTATCTAATCTCATTAATTTTCCTACCTTTCCCCGTTTTTGCAGGTAGGCCTCGAAGCCTGGGCGTCTGTTGCCAGCCATGCTGGACCCTAGGCAATTGTTTTGTGGCAAGCTTCTCCCACCCCTCACCCCCCGCTGGGCCCGATTCCGAACCAGCGGCCAGCCATCTTGGTAAAGGCTGGCTGGGCTCACTGCAAGCTCCTCGCGCTTCATTCACGCTCGCGCTGCACGGCGCATGCGCACCTCCACACAGAGCGCGGCCAGAGGGAAGCGAGCAGGTTAGGGGGGGGCGGGGCTCGGGAGGGGAGGGGGAGCGGAGAGGGTTACCCCGGCAACCGGACTCGCCAGCCGCAATCGGCCGTCTCAAGCCGCTCAGGCCCAGGCCCGGTCCCGGAGATCGGGAGGCGGAGAGGGGAGGAGGGTTACCAAGGCAACCGGGCCCGGCCAGCTGCAATCGGCCGTCTCAAGCCGCCTCAGGCCCGGCCTCGGGAGGGCGGGGCTCGGGCTGACCGGGGCGCTACGCTTGGCATGTCAGTGCGTGGGGCGGCACGGAGCTCAGCGGAGCCATCGCCAGCAGAGGGGAGAGGGTCTGCTGGCTCCCCCCTCCCTTTCTCCCCCCCTCCTTCCCCCACCTCCCCATCCCTCCCCTCCTCTCCCCCTCCCCTCCCCCCCTCTCTCCCCCCTCTCCCTCCCCCTCTCCCCTCTCCCCCTCCCCTTCCCTCCCCCTCCCCTCCCCTTCCCCCCTCCCCCTCCTCCCCCTCCCCCTCCCTCCCCCTCCTCCTCCCTCCCCTTCCTCCCCTCCCCTTTCCCCCCTCCCCCTCCCCTTCCTCCCTTCCCTTTCCCCCCTCCCCCCCTTCCCCCCAGTCGCTCTCTCTCTTCCCCCCAGTCGCTCCCTCTCTTCCCCCCAGTCGCGCTCTCTCTTCCCCCCAGTCGCTCTCTCTCTCTCTCTCTCTCTCTCTTCCAACAACAACATGCCCTCAAAAATCCCTCGGCACCGCCGGGCACTTCAGCTAGTCTAAAAATAAATCGTTACAGTAAATGCACAGTCTCAACTGAAGTGATGTCATTGCAGTTGGCCTTCAATTACTTGAACAAATAAAATTTGGCTAGAGAAAGCAAAGGGATTAATGATGCTAGATCAACTCACTTTGTGCTGTCCATAAGGATAAGTGCACGGAATCAAATATACCACATCGTTATCCTTTGAGTACAGTAGAATTTCAGGCACAATAATTAATTTAACTATGGCCAGTCAGCCAAATGATCAAGACACATGCTATGGCAAATCATCAACATTGGAATGGCCATGAAGCAATTCCATAAATAATACATAGGATTTACAGCACAGAAACAGGCCATTCGGTCCAACTGGGTTTTATGTACCACACAAGCCTTTTCCCACCCCACTTCATCCCCTATCTGCATATCCTTCTATTCCTTTCTCCCTCATGTACTTATCTAGCTTCCCCTTAAAGGCATCTATGCTATTCGCCTCAACCACTCCCTGTGGTTACCTCTTCCACCTGGCAGGACAAGGGCAGCAGGCGCATGGGAACACCACCACCTCCAAGTTCTCCTCCAAGTCACACACCATCCTTCATCGTCGCTGGGTCAAAATCCTGGAACACCCTCCCTAACAGCACTGTGGGAGTACCTTCACCACACGGACTGCAGCGGTTCAAGAAGGCGGCTTACCTTCTCGAGGGCAATTATGGATGGGCAGTAAATGCTGGCCTTGCCAGCAACGCCCACATCCCATAAACGAATAAAAAGAAGGTCCACATTCTAACCATTCTCTGGGTAAAGAAGTTTCTCCTGAATTCTTTATTTGATTTATTAGTGACTATCTTATATTTATGACCCCTAGTTTTGGATTTCCACACAAGTGGAAATTAAATTCACATCCAACCCACAGGGCAACATTTTTTTTTCTACTTCCCCAAACTCTTCCCCTTCTGTTCCTGAACGTGCTGGCCCCTGCTGGGGTAGAGTTCCATGGGTAGCAGCCACCCTTCAGAACCCCACCTAGCAGCAATTCTTCACGTGTGAGGCTAGATGGTGTCACGTTGCGATGGCCATGTAGTATTTAATAGGACCACTGCAGCAGGTGTTCCTCGGGGAAGCATCCACAGCCCAATCATCTTCAGCTGCTTCATCAATTAACTTCTCTCCGTCATAAGGCCAGGAGCGGGGCTGTTCACTGATGATTCCACAGTGTTCGACTCCATTCACAACTCCTCTGATAATGAAGCAGCCCATGCCAGCCTATAGCAGGACCTGGTCAACATCCAGGCTTGAACTGACAAGTGGAAGGTAACATGCATGCCACATATGTGCCAGGCAATGACTATCTAATAAGAAAAAGCCCAAAACATCTTCTCCTGGCCTTCAACAGCATCACCCTCCCCAAGTCCCCCATGATCAACATTGACCAACATCTTAACAGGACAGTTCACTTGATCGGTGCCCCTACCACAGGAATCAATAACCAGCTCCTCCCCAACACTGGCACACAGTGGTTGTAGCATGTACTAACTACAAGATGCATTGTAGCATCTCCCTCCCCTGTGACCTCTGCCACCGAGAAGGACAGGAGCAGCAATCTTGTGGGAACACCATCAGCTCCAAGTTCCCCTTCAAGTAACACACCATCTTGACTTGGACATATGCCACCATTCCTTCATTGTTGCTGGGCCAGTATCCTGGAATTCCCTAGCTACCTAAACCATGGGCAGCACCATCACAACTAGGAATGCTGCGGTTCAAGGAGAAGGCTCACCATCACATTCTCAAGGCAACTAGGGATGGGTAATAAATACGGCATTACCGGTGCCACCCACATCCCAAGGACAACTAAAATAAAAAATCCAGATAGATGTACTTCCCAGCAGTGATCTCTGGCTGATTTTGGCTTTTACGTCATCTCTTGCCCATAGCCACCGTAGCCAACTGTGACAGCCCTACTGCCACCTAGGCTGCTGGTACAGCACAGGCCAGGGATTGAATCTGGGACCTTTCCGATCTGCAACTGACATTTTTACAGGATAAAATTCAAAGTATAATAATGCCATGCCCATAATCCTGCACTTACTTTAAATGTTTTGCACTCCCCTCTTTCTTTCCATTTTCAGTTCAGCTTATTAAATAATTCTTGTTTTATGTGCCTCACCCCTGATTGACATCAATATTTCCACAGATATTTCCAAAGCTTCGGTACACTGGTACTCTTTGCTAAACTTTCAGCACCTGGCATGACACTCTCTCTCCTTTGCTACTCGGATTCTCCTAAGCATCTTCTCCATCAACTGAACGTGCAGTATTCAAAGTAATTTTTACAGGAGCTTTCATCTGGTGGTTTAACAATGGGTTGGGTATCTCGTCCAAAAGATAGTTCAACACCTTGTATTCAATTCCAGAAAAATTACTCTATCCTTTTTAATTTGAGAAGTTTCCTGTGCCCACACTAGGCTCATCATTTTAGATCATCTTCAGTTGTTCCAATTAAATGCTACAATGATGGCCATCACAAGAGCAATGAGATTAATGGTGCCTGATCATGATTCAAGATGACTGTCAATTAGCAAGGGAGGGTGTAATGTGTAATGTGTTAAACTCATTTAATATGAGAAAGGTGTCCTTCTCCCATGCTAGGTTGGTCATTTTAGATCATCTTCATCTGTTCCTATTATTCATTACTTGGCCATCACATTTTACCCTAAAGTTTTTACATTTCCACTTCATGGAAATGCCCCTCTGGCAAAAGCTATTGCAAATATCTGCACTGACCTGTAATGGGCAGTAGTGTAAAAGTCCAAGAGTTCAAGGCATTGATGCTTCCTAGTAGGAAGTTCTACCAGGTGATAACAAACAACAACAACTTGCATTTGAATGGCGCCTTTAATGTAATAGTGTGTCCCAAGGCACTCCATGTAGAAAAGAAATGGTGGTAGAACATTCTGTAGAGTTGACCACATGCATGTCAGGGTTACGGAGAACAAGAACTGCTCCCTGTACATGCAGTGAGGCAGCTCTTCCATACAGTGGTGGACTGGTGCTTGAGGGACATGCCAATTAGGAACCGGATTGGGATTGTCCAAATTTGATTTATGCACGATTTCAAGAGTGGGAAAACAGAGGAGACTTTCAAAACCTAAAGCTGAAAGGAGAACAACAACAACCTACATTTATATCGTAGTTTACATCCCTTTATGTCCTTGCCCTTCCCTCTCTCTGTAACCTCTTGAAAACTCCACCAACTCCACCACCCACCCACCCCACCCCCCCCCAAACTTACCATTTCTCTGACTCTGGCCTCTTGTGAATCCCCCAGCACCCTTCGCCCCACTATTGCTAGCTGTACCTTCAGCCACCTAGACCCCCACGCTCTGGATTTCCCCTTACTAAACCCCTCCGCATCTCCACCTCCCTCTCCTCCTTTAAGACCATCCTTAAAACCCACCTCTATGGCCAAGCTTCTTGGTCACCCCTTCTAATATCTCCATCCTTGGCTTGGCATCCATTTGCTTCCGATTACATCTCTGTGAAACACCTTGGGATGTTTTTTCAACGTTTAAAGGCACTATATCAATGCAAGTTACTTGAAGCAGATGGAAAGTAATAATCGGAGAATTAGGGGCGATGACCAAAAGCATGTTCAAGGAGATTGGTTTTTAACGGCAGAAAGGAAAATAGCATAGCAGAGATGTTTTGGGGTTGAGCTTCAGAGAGTAGGGTTGAGGTGGTGGTAGGTTAAGCCACCAGTGGTGGAGCAGTGGGGGGGGGGGGTGGTAGGTTAAGCCACCAGCGGTGGAGCAGTGGGGGGGGGGGGGCGGTGGTGGTAGGTTAAGGCACCAGTGGTGGAGCAGAGGGTGGGGGGGGGTGGTGGTAGGTTAAGCCACCAGTGGTGGAGCGGAGTGTATTGATTTCTTTGTGGGTTCAATGACGACACAATCATGAAAGAGAATGTCTTTTTATCTAAAGTATGTTCAACTCAGTTAACAGCATTACAGGAGACACCATCTTAGAGATCCATCTAAAACGAAACTAAAACTAAACTCTGCCTCTGTCACATGCCCTCTGCTGGTCAGGCATAAATAATCAAACAGGCAAATATGCTGGTAAGGCATCATAATCAAACAGACAAATACCATCACTATTTGCTGATACCATTACACGGAGGGGGGGCGGGGGTGGTGGTGGTAGGTTAAGCCACCAGTGGTGGAGCAGGGGGGGGGGGAGGTGGTGGTAGGTTAAGCCACCAGTGGTGGAGCAGGGCGGGGGGGAGGTGGTGGTAGGTTAAGCCACCAGTGGTGGAGCGGAGGGGGGTGGTGGGGGTGGTTGGTTAAGCCACCAGTGGTGGAGCAGTGGGGGGGGTGGGAGGTGGTGGTAGGTTAAGCCACCAGTGGTGGAGCGGAGGGGGGGGTGGTGGTAGGTTAAGGCACCAGTGGTGGAGCGGAGGGGGGGGTGGTGGTAGGTTAAGCCACCAGTGGTGGAGCGGAGGGGGGGGTGGTGGTAGGTTAAGGCACCAGTGGTGGAGCAGGGGGGGGGGGAGGTGGTGCACAAGAGGTCAGAGTTGGAAGACAGAAAGACAGCACAGGCGAAAGTTGCTGAAATAAAGTGGGTTGAGGCAAGGAAGCATTTTTAAATGAGGATGAGGGCTTTGAATTCAATGCGTTGAGGGACAGGGAGCTAGTGGAGGTCAATGAAAAGGCTTAGAGAGGGAGTTCCAGAAGGTAAGATCTAAAGGTAGGAAAAGAAAGATGTAATTCTATCCAGCTCAACTTCTTAGGAGTGGTAGCCATCTCCTTAAAAAATTGGAATTCAGCACACATCAAGGGTACTTTGCCAACTAAAAGCAAATGAAACTCTCACTATTGTTTTTGCCATCTTTCAGATGAGACTTTAAACCGAGGCCCCGTCTGCTCTCTCAGATGGACGTAAAAGACCCCATGGCACTTGCTCTATGTGGGAATTCAGGGACCCCGGTGCCCCTGATGACCACGTGTGCCGGAGATGCATCCATCTGCAGCTACTAGCAGACCGCATTGAGGCGCTGGAGCTGCGGGGTGGATGGGTTGTTGAGCATTCACGATGCTGAGAGGGTCATGGATAACACGTTTAGTGAGTTGGTCACACCGCAGGGAAGGGCTGCACAGGAAGATAGGAAATGGGTGACCACCAGGCGGAGCAATAGAAGCAGGCAGGTAGTGCAGGAGACCCCTGTGACCATTCCCCTCTCAAACAGGTATACCGATTTGGATACTGTTGAGGGGGATGACTCACCAGGGGAAGGCAGCAGCAGCCAACTTCCTGGCACTGGGGGTGCTCCTGCTGCCCAGGAAGGGAGGAAAAAGAGTGGGAGAGCAATAGTGGTAGGGGATTCTATAGTAAGGGGAACAGATAGGCGTTTCTGTGGCTGTAGACGTGAATCCAGGATGGTTTGTTGCCTCCCTGGTGCCAGGGTCAAGGATGTCACTGAGCGGCTGCAGGGCATTCTGGAGGGGGAGGGTGAACAGCCAGAGGTCGTGGTCCACATTGGTACCAACGACATAGGTAAAAAGAGGGATGAGGTCCGGCAGCAAGAATTTAGGGAGCTAGGTGGAAGATTAAAGAGCAGGACCTCAAAGGTTGTAATCTCTGGATTACTCCTGGTGCCACGTGCTAGTGAGTATAGGAATAGGAAGATAGAACAGATGAATGCGTGGCTAAAGGGATGGTGCAGGAGGGAGGGCTTTAGTTTCCTGGATCACTGGGTCTGCTTCTGGGAAAGGTGGGACTTGTACAAGTCGGACGGTTTACACCTGAACCAGAGGGGAACCAATATCCTTGCGGGGAGGTTTGCTAGCACTGCTGGGGTGGGTTTAAACTAACTTGGCAGGGGGATGGGGTACAGAGTGGAGCTATAGTAGGGGGTGATTTACAGCCAAATACGGAGGAAAAAACAAGTCAGCTGGGAAGGCAGAGCAAACATGTGAAGGCAAAAGGGAATATGGCAGGGCTGGAAGGCATTTATTTTAATGCAAGGAGTCTTGCAAATAAGGTGGATGAACTGAAGTTGTTGTTGAACACATGGGAGTACGATATTGTTGCTATCACAGAGACATGGTTGAGGGAGGGTCAGGACTGGCAGCTCAATATTCTGGGGTATAGAATCTTCAGGCGAGACAGAGGGGGGTGTAAAAGGGGAGGGGGTGTTGCAATATTAATTAAGGAGTCAATTACTGCTGTAAGGAGGGATGATATATTAGCGGGTTCCTCTAATGAGGCCATATGGGTAGAACTTAAAAACAAAAAGGGGGCAAGCACTTTGCTGGGAGTGTGCTATAGGCCCCCAAACAGTCAGGGGGAGATAGAGGAACAGATATGTAGGCAAATCTCAGAGAAGTGCGAAAATAATAGGGTAATAATAGTGGGGGATTTCAACTTCCCCAATATTAATTGGGATAGTCAGAGTGTGAAAGGCTTAGAGGGTGCAGAATTCTTAAAGTGCATCCAGGAGAGCTTTTTGAGCCAACATGTAGAAAGTCCTACAAGAGAGGGGGCGGTACTGGACCTAATTCTGGGGAATGTAGCCGGGCAAGTGGTGGAAGTGTCAGTAGGAGAGCATTTTGGCGACAGTGACCATAATTTGGTGAGATTTAAGGTGGTCATGGAAAAAGACAAAGACGGCCCGGAAATAAGGGTTCTAAATTGGGGGAAGGCCGATTTTAATACGATAAGGCAGGATCTGGCCAAAGTGGACTGGGAGCAGCTACTTCTAGGAAAATCCACATCAAAACAGTGGGAGACTTTCAGAAGGGAAATAGAGAGAGTACAACGCCAACATGTTCCTGTAAAGGTCAAGGGTGGGACCAACAAGCAAAGGGAACCTTGGATGACAAGGGATATACAAAAATGCATTAGGAAAAAAAGGGGGGCTTTTGGCAGTTACAAAAGACTAAAGACGGAAGAAGCCCTAGAGGAGTATAAAAAGTGCAGGGGCATACTTAAAAAAGAAATTAGGAGGGCGAGGAGGGGCCATGAAATAACACTGGCGAGCAAAATAAAGGAAAATCCTAAGATGTTTTATAAGTATATTAAGGGCAAGAGGATAACCAGGGAAAGGGTAGGGCCCATTAGGGACCAAAGTGGCAATCTGTGTGTAGAGCCAGATGATGTAGGCGGGGTTTTAAATGAATTTTTTGCATCTGTGTTCACTATGGAGAAAGACGATGTAGACATAGAAATCGGGCAAGGGGACTGTGACATACTTGAACATATTAGCATCGAGAGGGAGGAGGTACTAGCGGTTTTAGCAGGCCAAAAAGTGGATAAATCCCCAGGCCCGGACGAGATGTATCCCAGGCTGTTGTATGAGGCAAAGGAGGAGATTGCAGGGGCTCTGACACTAATTTTCAGAACCTCTCTGGCCACAGGGGATGTACCAGAGGACTGGAGAACAGCTAACGTAGTACCATTATACAAGAAGGGTAGCAGGGATAAACCAGGGAATTACAGGCCAGTGAGCCTAACATCTGTGGTAGGGAAATTATTGGAAAAAATTCTGAGGGACAAAATTAGTCTCCACTTGGAGAGGCAAGGATTAATCAGGGATAGTCAGCATGGCTTTGTCAAGGGTAAATCATGTCTGACAAATCTGATTGAATTTTTCGAGGGGGTGACTAGGTGTGTGGATGAGGGAAATGCTGTGGATGTGGTTTACATGGACTTCAGCAAAGCTTTTGACAAAGTCCCGCATAGGAGACTGGTCAAGAAGGTAAGAGCCCATGGGATCCAGGGTGCCTTGGCGCGTTGGATCCTAAACTGGCTGAGTGGCAGGAGGCAGAGGGTGATGGTCGAAGGTTGCTTTTGTGACTGGAAGCCTGTGTCCAGTGGGGTACCTCAGGGATCGGTGCTGGGTCCCTTGCTGTTTGTGATCTACATAAATGATTTGGATGAGAATGTAAAAGGTATGATCAGTAAGTTCGCGGATGACACGAAAATTGGTGGGGTGGTAAATTGCGAGGAGGAAAGCCTCAGGCTACAGGACGATATAAACTGGTTGGTCAGATGGGCGGAAAAGTGGCAAATGGAATTTAACCCTGAAAAGTGCGAGGTGATGCATTTTGGACGGACAAATAAGGCAAGGGAATACACAATGAGTGGTAGGACCCTAGGAAGTACAGAGGGTCAGAGGGACCTTGGTGTACATGTACATAGATCCCTGAAGGCAGCGGAACAGGTAGATAAGGTGGTTAAAAAGGCATATGGGATACTTGCCTTCATTAGCCGAGGCATAGAATTTAAGAGCAGGGAGGTTATGATGGAGCTGTACAAAACGCTGGTGAGGCCACAGCTGGAGTACTGTGTGCAGTTCTGGTCGCCTCACTATAGGAAGGATGTGATTGCTTTGGAGAGGGTGCAGAGAAGATTCACCAGGATGTTACCTGGGATGGAGCGCCTCAGCTATGAAGAAAGACTAAACAGGCTGGGGTTGTTTTCCTTGGAGCAAAGAAGGCTGAGGGGGGACCTGATTGAGGTGTACAAAATGATGAGGGGCATAGATAGGGTAGACAAAGAGGAACTTTTCCCCTTAGTAGGGGGGTCAATAACAAGGGGGCATAGATTCAGGGTAAAGGGCAGGAGATTTAGAGGGGATTTGAGGAGGAACTTTTTCACCCAGAGGGTGGTTGGAATCTGGAACTCACTGCATGAAAGGGTGGTAGAGGCAGGAACCCTCACAACATTCAAGAAGCATTTGGATGAGCACTTGAAATGCCATTGCATACAAGGCTATGGACCAAATGCTGGAAAATGGGATTAGACTGGACAGGGATTGATGGACGGCGCAGACACGATGGGCCGAAGGGCCTCTTTCTGTGCTCTATAACTCTATGACTATTTTGAAGAAGAGCAGGGGGGTTATCCCCGGTGTCCTGGCCAATATTTAAAGGCTCAAACAACATCAGTAAAAACAGAAATAACAACAGAAAACGCTGAAAAAACCCAGCAGGCCCGGGCAGCATCCGTGGAGAGAGAAACAGAGTTAAAGTTTCAGTTTGAAGACCCTTCATCAGAACTGGAAAAAAGCAGGAACTGGAAAGCCGTTTCCTGCTTTTTTCCAGTTCTGACGAAAGATCTTCGACGTGAAACGTTAACTCCGTCTCGCACTCGACGGATGCTGCCCTGGCCTGCTGAGTTTTTCCAGCGTTTTCTGTTGTTATTTCGGATTTCCAGCATCCGCAGTATTTTGCTATTGTATCAGTAAAAACAGATTATCTAGTTGCTTTATTTAAGTATCAGCAATGGAGCTGGCTAAGAATTGTATTTATTAAGCAGAAACCACAGTGTCAACTACTACACAAAACAGCAGCAATTCCATTAGAGCTATTGGTAGTGATTGGTTGCCAAATGTAGGCCAATGAATAAATCTTTTTTTAATTGATTAATCCTGTTAATGTTTAGACTGGGTGCCCAATCACTTTGATTTATTTTTCAGGTATGTGAAAGAAGGGAAATTTAAAATGGAAGAAAGGACCCTCACAGCTTTCAACTGGTTATACACTCCTTACCAGCATCACATAGTCAGCAGAGCTGATCTGGAGTCTCCCAACAGGTAGGAAAGAGCAAAGGAAGAACTTGCCTTTCTATAGCACCTTTCATTTTCTCAGGATGGTCCCAAAGCACCTCAGAGCCGATGAATCACTTTCACAGTGCTGATATGTAGGCAAATGCAGCAGCGAATTTTACAAACAACAAGGAGATAAATGATCAGATAATCTGTTTTTGGATATGTGGACTAGAATCATAGAATGATGCAGCACAGAAGAAAGCCATTCGGTCCATCATGCCTGTGCCGGCTCTTTGGTCGAGCTATCCAATTAGTCCCACTCCCCTGCTCTTTCCCCGTAGCCCTGTAAATCTATTAACAAAGCCAAGGATAGAAACATAGAAACATAGAAGATAGGAGTAGGCCATTCGGCCCCTCGAGCCTGCTCCGCCATTCAATGCGATCATGGCTGATCATCCAATTTCAGTACCCGGTCCCTGCTTTCTCCCCATACCCCTTGATCCCTTTAGCCTTAAGAAATATATCCAACTCCTTCTTAAATATATTTAATGAATTGGCCTCTACTGCCTTCTGTGGTAGAGAATTCCACAGGTTCACCACTCTCTGGGTGAAGAAATTCCTCCTCATCTCTGTCCTAAATGGCCCGCCCCTTATCCTTAGACTGTGACCCCTGGTTCTGGACTCCCCGACCATCGGGAACATCCTTCCTGCATTTAGTCTGTCCAGTCCTGTCAGAATTTTATAAGTTTCAATGAGATCCCCTCTCATTCTTCTAAACTCCAGCAAGTACAAGCCCAATCGTCCCAATCTCTCCTCACACGTCATTCCTGCCATCCCAGGTATCAGCCTGGTGAATCTTCGCTGAACTCCTTCCATGGCAAGAACATCCTTCCTCAGATAAGGTGACCAAAACTGCACACAATACTCAAGATGTAGTCTCACCAAGGCCCTGTACAACTGCAGCAAGACATCCTTGTTCCTGTACTCAAACCCTCTCGCTACGAAGGCCAACATACCATTTGCCTTCTTAACCGCCTGCTGCACCTGCATGCTTACCTTCAGCGACTGGTGCACAAGGACACCCAGGTCTTGTTGCACTTCCCCTTCTCCCAATCTATTGCCATTCAGATAATAATCTGCCTTCCTGTTTTTGCCACCAAAGTGGATAACCTCACATTTATCCACGTTATATTGCATCTGCCATGCTTTTGCCCAATCACCCAACCTATCCAAATCATCCTGGAGTTTCTCGGCATCCTCCTCACAGCACACACGCCCACCCAGCTTTGTGCCTTAACTTTACACGCTAATCTCTTATGCGGGACCTTATCAAAAGCCTTCTGAAAGTCCAAATACACCACATCCACTGGTTCTCCCTTATCTATTTTACCAGTTACACCCTCAAAAAATTCCAGTAGATTAGTCAAGCACGATTTACCTTTTGTAAATCCATGTTGACTTTGTCTGATCCTGTCACTGTTCTCCAAGTGCTCTGCTATTACATCTTTTATAATGGACTCTAGCATTTTCCCCACTACCGATGTCAGGCTTACCGGTCTGTAATTCCCCATTTTCTCTCTACCGCCTTTTTTGAATAGTGGGATAACATTAGCTCCCCTCCAATCCATGGGTACTGTTCCAGATTCCATCGAATGTTGGAAGATGATCAGCAATGCATCTACTATTTCTAGGGCCACTTCCTTAAGTACCCTAGGATGTAGATTATCAGGCCCTGGGGATTTATCGGCCTTCAATCCCATCAATTTCCCTAACACCATTTCCCTACAAATACTGATTTCTTTCAGTTCCTCCCTTTCATTAGACCCTATGTTCCCCGACATCTCTGGGAGGTTATTTGTGTCCTCCTTTGTGAAGACAGAACCAAAGTATGTATTTAATTGGTCTGCCATTTCTTTGTTCCCCATTGTAAATTCCCCTGATTCTGATCCTATATGCTTTTTTAACAGCCTTCTCAACTTGTTCTGCCACCTTTTAAAATTTGTGTATGTACACCCCCAGGTCTCTCTGTTCCTGCACCCCCTTTAAAATTGTACCATTTAGTTCATATTGCCTCTCCTCATTCTTCCTACCAAAATGATTGAGAGATAAATGTTGGCCACAATACTAGGAGAACTCCCCTGCTATTCTTCAAATTGTCCATGGGTATTTTACATCCACCTGAACAGGAACCTCAGTTTAACATCTCATCTAAAAGACAATACTTCAACTGAGACCTAACCAGAGGGGCCCAAACTCACTGTGAGCAGCGAACGTGGCGCGGACCTAACCGGGGACCGGAGCAGAGGCAGGTAAATAAAGAGTGCGGTCGGAGAGGGGCCCAAACTCACTGTGAGCAGCGAAGGTGGAGCGGACCTAACCGGGGACCAGAGCAGAGAGAGAAAAAAAATCAAGGAGTGAGGTCACAGGACAGCAGGTAGGTGATGAGTTGGTGAGTATTAGAGCTTTTTTTGTCTCTAAGCTAGTGTAGTGTTTTAAATTAAGAGCTGGGGAGCAAAACATACTTTATTGGATTGCTAACTTAACTAGATAAACTAACTAATTAATATTACTCTAAATAATCATTTGATTAAATACTTGAACTAATTTAAATAAGCATATAAATAAAAAAACTCTAGAGGTGGCAGGGCAGGGCAGGCGATGTGTCGGGACTGTAGTATGTGGGAGTTTGTGGACAGCGAGACTGTCCCGGATTCCCACATCTGCAGGAAATGTCTCTGCCTTCAGTCACTCCGGCTCAGAGTCATTGAGCTGGAGTGCGAGTTCGAGACACTCCGAAACATAAGGGAGGGGGAGGAATTTCGGGACAGTTTTATCCAGAATACAGTCACACCCCAGAGGAAAGCACAGGTTCAGGAAGGGAAGGGTGCGACTGCTAGGGAGAAGGGGAGCGGGGACTTAGGAGAGGTTGAGAAGGAAGTCCCGCAGACACTGGTCCTGTCCAACAGGTATGATGTGCTCACTACCTGTGAGGACAAGGAGAAAGACTGCAGGGAGGACAGCCACAATGCAGACCAAGGCACCGTGGCTCAGAAGGCTGTCCAAGGAGGGGGGGGAAGAGCAGAATAGAAATGTGGTAGTGATAAGGGATTCTATAATTAGGGGAATAGATAGCATCCTCTGCAGCCAAGAACAAGAATCCCGAAGGGTGTGTTGCCAGGGTAAGGGATATTTCGAGGCAGCTGGAGAGGAATTTGGAAAGGGAGGGGGTAAATCCAGTTGTCGTGGTCCATATCGGAACAAACAACATAGGTAGGAACAGGGAGGAGGTCCTGCTGAAGGAGTATCAGGAGTTAGGAGCTAAATTAAAAAGCAGGACCTCGAGGCTAATAATCTCTGGATTATTGCCTGAGCAAATTGGCATAGAAGCCGTCAGATCAGGAGAATTAACATGTGGCTAAAGGGCTGGTGTGGGTAAGAGGGGTTCCTTTTCATGGGACACTGGCACCAGTACTAGGACAAGAAGGAGCTGGACCGATGGGACGGGCTCCACCTGAACTGGGATGGGACCCGTGTCCTAGTGGAAAGGGTAAATAGGGAGGTAGCAAAGGCTTTAAACTAGTAAGATGGGGGGAGGGATCTACAAGAAATAAAACCAGCCTAAATATAAACAAAACAGGAAAGGAGAGCACAGGAAAGAATAAAGTAAGGGGAAGGACACTGATGGCCAGGGAATAAAGAGAGTTATAGAACAGGAGTGCAAAAGGATGGTTAAAAATAAAGTGAAAGGAACTGCAATTAAAAATGAGTTAAACTGCCTGTACAGCAATGAACACAGTGTCCGTAATAAAACAGGGGAGCTGGAGGCAATCATGCATTGTGACAAACCAGACATAATAGTGATTACTGAGACAAGGGTACAGAAAAATCAGGACTGGGAATTAAACATTGCAGGGTATAACATATTTAGAAAAGATAGAGAGGGAAAAAGGGGAGGTGGAGTAGCTGTACTTATTAGGGATAACATAACGGCAGTAGAAAAAATGACGCAGCTATCAGCAAAACAGAAATAGAATCCATGTGGATAGAGATTAAAGATGATAAAGGATCAATCACACTAATAGGAGTAGCCTACAGACCACCGAATAGTGAAAGGGAGGTGGAGGAAGAAATATGCAAACAAATTAGGGAAATGAGTAAAAGACATAGAATAATAATCATGGGGAATTTCAACTACCCTGATATTAATTGGTCAGAAGAGGTAGGTAAAGGGGATAAGGGAATGGAGTTCCTACAATGTGTACTGGACTCCTTTCTAACCCAATATGTAAAAAGTCCAACAGGGGAGGATTCGCTATTGGGTCTAGTAATGGGGAATGGACCAGCGCAGAAAAGAGAAGTAAAAGTAGGGGAATATCTAGGCAATAGTGACCATAATATAATATGCTTTAAGATAATAATTGAGAAAGACAGTGTCCGTAATGGTATGAAAAAGACCAGGGTAATAGATTAGCGAAAAGCTGATTTTGAAGGGGCTGAGAATAGAACTTGGGGAAAATAAAATGGGCAACAATCTTGGCAAACAATGATGTAAAACAGCAATGGGAAACATTTAAAATGGTGTTCAACAGAGTGCAGGAAAAATATATTCCACTAAAAAACAAGAACAAATTAAACACTAATGAGACACCATGGATGAATAAAGCCATAAGGGAAAACTTAAGAGTAAGGAAAGAGGCATACATTAAATACATGGGCAGTAAGGGAGAGTATGACAAGAGAGAATACAAAGAGATTAGGAGAGAAGTCAAAAAAACAATTAGGAAGGCAAAGAGGAACTATGAAATTAAATTATCAAGGAACATAAAACAAAATAGTAAAATATTTTACAGGCACGTAAATAAACAAAGAATGGTCAGGATGGGAATAGGGCCATTAAGGGATGGAGAGGATAATACCACTGACCGCAAAACCCCGGCCTATATATTTCATGCTGGCATGGAGAATACATGTTGACATGGACTGATTTCTTTGTTGTAACTTCTATGGTGGTCCTGAGCTTTCCCTGGGGTCTTGAATTAATATTTGTTACAAGGTTTGCCTTCCCAGGTCAGGGTACAGTTGACTAACCGTTTGCGACAGACCCTGGTTACTCTCTTTGTGGTGTTTAAGTTTGAAATTTTATGAAATGTCTTAAAAATATATATTTCTAAAGGTTTTTCAATGGTATGAGCAAAATGTTTCCAGCCCAATTTGGCTGTTCCTCATGTGCATGTCCCCCTTATTACAGGACAAGTGTTGCCTCTGTAGAGAATTTTGGCAATAAAAAAACAACAATTTTGGTATCTGTTTAAAGCAACCTGAAATGTTAGCAAGTGCCACACAAGATAAGGATATCATCTGAATCCCTGGATGAGACTACTCCTGGGTCTTCATTATTCTCCTATCATTATAATAAGGAAAGCTCTCTAAACCTCTAACTAGAGATCAATGTGGTTTACCAGCAGTGTTTAAACTTAGAATGATGCTTCAGTTTTATGCAGAAGTGCACGAAGGCTGATTCAGAAATAAACACTCTTGAGGGAGTATATGGAGGTTTCACGTAATTAATAATTAAAGAAAAATAACCGGGTACAAATTCCACTGTGTTGCTCCTGGTGCTCATGGAAGGCATGTATCGCAAAATTACACTCCGACCAGCAATTTTATGTCCATTAGGTACAAGAAAGACAGGCTTGCATTTACACAGCGCCTTTCACAACCTCAGGATGTCCCAACGTGCTTTACAGCCAATGAAGTACTTTTTGAAGTGTAGTCGCTGTTGTAATATAGGAAACGCGGCAGCCAATTTGCGCACAGCAAGCTCCCACAAACTGCCCAATGTGATAATGACCAGATAATCTGATTTTTTTATGGTGATGTTGATTGAGGGATAAATATTGGCCAGGACACCAGGGATAACTCCCCTGCTCTTCTTCGAAATAGTGCCGCAGGATCTTTTACGCCTACCCGAGAGGACAGACGGGGCCTCGGTTTAACGACTCATCTGAAAGACGGCACCTCCGACAGTGCAGCTCTCCCTCAGCACTGCTCTGGAGTGTAAGCGTAGATTGTTGTGCTCAAGTCTCTGGAGTGGGACTTGAACCCACAACCTTCTGACTCAGTGGCCAGAGTGCTACCCACTGAGCCACATCTTAGTAAGAAGCTGCATTTATGTCGTGTATTTCAGAACCTCAGATGTCCCATGGGGCTTCACAGCCAATTAATTACTTTTGAAGTGTAGTCACTGTTGTAACGTAGGGGTACACAGCAGTCAATGTGTACACAGCAAGATCCCACAAACAGCAATGAGTCAAATCAGCAGATAACCTATTTTAGTGATGTTGGTTGAAGTATTAAACATTGGCCAGGATACTGGGGAAAACTCCCCTGCTCTTTTTTGAATAGCACCATGGGATCTTTTACATCTGTTTGAGAGGGTAGGCGGGACTTGGCTTAACAACTCATCTGAAAGAGGGCAGCTCCCGATAGTACAGCACTCCTTGAGTACTGTACTGGAGTCTCAGCCTATGTTACGAGCTCAGGCCTCTAGAGAGGGGCTTGAACTCATAACCTTGTGACTCTGAGGCATGAATGCTACCAACTGAGCCAAGGCTGAGATGTTAAAGTTAATGGAAAAGTAATTGCTTGCTGGCAGTGCGCTATTTTGCGATGTACAGGGGCAGTGATGTAAGACCTTTACCTCATTCTTGGCAGTATCTCATGTTAGCTGTCCATCCTTGTGGCTGACTCGGGCTTTAATTCCGAATGACAGCCTTTCAGTTTTCCTTTTCCCCTAATGGTTAAAGGCTCTGGCAACCACTAATTGCACCAGCATTCAGTGCCAACTATAAAAGATTTACATTCTTCGCAGGTCAAAGTGCTGGTTGGGGTGTCAGGTGGTTGAATGTGATCGGTCCTTGCTTGGGCAGGGAGGAGCCAGGGTCCCACAAGCATCTGGTTTCAATCACGCTGCTTCTCTTGGACTTACTATTGTGCACAGGATTGGCTTTCAGCAGCTGGGCATCCTGCCATGAATGGCAGCTGGAAAATAACTGTGAGATCTGCACGTGAAGACTAACGTCTGCATACTTGCTGTGCTACTGCAGCCAGCCTTTTAATAGTTGTTGACTTGAGAAGTTACAAGGACTCGTGAGCCTGATGGCAGGGTGTAATTTCTTTAATTAGCATAATTAAACCTCTACTGTGTAGGTTTTTACTGAAAAAAATGGCTGATGGTTTTTTTTCACACTTTGTCTTTGTGCTTATTTTCCAATAAAGCACATTTAAAAAAAAAAACTCTTACATGCTGCTCCCAGTTTACCACAAGTCACACTTTCTCATTGTGACCTGAAATAATTGAGGCACAGAGTGCTCGTCAAGTGCTGAGGTATAACAGAGACTCCATTGGTTACCAAGGCCCAGTTTGCAACCTTAAAACAATGTAGAAAAAACAATTTTAAAGCCATTTAAAAATTCATACATCCACTTTTATAAGATCTTAAATCCGCTTTCTCAAAACTTAAAGAATTTGTAATTACTTTTGCAAAAAAATACAGAAACTTCAAGGTACTTGAAAACATTTGAACTAATATTAATTTACCAGGTTCCTTGTGGCCTTTGGTTATGAAGTGCCTCCAGTCCATCACAAGGAGTCCTCAATGACTCTTTCCCTGGAGTGCTCCTTTCCACTCCTGGTCATAGAGCAGTAACTGCGGGAAATACAGTCCTGCAGCCAGCCCCACCCACCCAACAACAACAACTTGTATTTATATGGTGCCGTTAATGTAGTAAAACGTCCCAAGGCCCTTCACAGGAGCGTTATCGGACACAAATTGACACCGAGCCAAAGAAGGAGACATTGGGACAGGTGACCAAATGCTTGGCCAAAGGGATATGTTTTAAGGAGGAGAGAGAGGTAGAGAGGCGGCGAGGTTTCGGGAGGGAATTCCAGAACTTGGGGCCTAGACGGCAGAAGGCACGGCCGCCATTTGGAGGGAGAAGGAAGTGGGGGATGCACAAGAGTTGAAGGAACACAGAATTCTCAGAGGGTTGTAGGACTGGAGGAGGTTATAGCGATAGGGTGGAGCAAGGCCATGGATGGATTTGAACACAAGGATGAGTATTTTAAAATCGAGCCAATGTAGGTCAGCGAGCACAGGGGTGTGATGGGTGAACGGGACTTGGGACACACACCCTCATTGGCACGGGAGCAACAGCAAAAGATGTTTGCCCCCGGTGGGGTCCAAAGAGGATCTAATGGTAAATTTTTGGGGCAGAGACCGGTGGTTGGGCTTTAACCAATCCTCATTGGCCATCCTGGGTACACCCAAAAATGGGTAGCCAAATGGAGGAAAATCCAGCCCTACGTGTCCAGAACACAATTCATACTCTATAATGCCTGTGCATATCATTTATGTTTCACACATACGTCATTGGTGCAGGAGACGTGAATCATTGATATGGCTTCTGTACCTATCAGAAGTGTCTAACAAATGAACGACTGGAAGATCGCTCCCGCCAACGTTCGTTAGTTGATTAATGACTGATGGTAATAAACAAACCGTGTAGGGACTAAAAATTAAATTAAATTTACTTTATTTACTATCAGGGTCCTATAAACCTACCCTTCTCTCTACCACATCACCCCCTTCCATCTCTCATTATTTTGATGGTTTTTATTCAGCACATTACAATTTTACCTGTGATAGGTCTTGCAGGCTATATATTGAGCACCTTGTGTAGTTCTGTGCATTTTGGTGAACAAGGTATTGTGTGTTGTCAGGGCCAGAGTCTTTGCTTTGTAAAAGGGGGCTTAGGTTTTGCAGAGTGATTGGGTCAGGGGATTGAATGACATTTGGACGGCACGCTGGCTCCTGGAGCATTGATGTGGGCAGTGTGAAGGGCTGGCATCTCCCTAGTGATCTGACGATGCCAAGGGGAAGTCAGGAGGATTGTCAGGGGTGGGTGGGTCTGCAGAGCAAGGGCCCACACCTCATGGAGCTTTCCCAACTCAATGTCCCTTGTAATTTTTCTTCTTAATGACATTCACATCACATCACATGTAACTTGTGTAAGAAGTCACACAACACCAGGTTATAGTCCAACAGCTTTATTTGAAATCACAAGCTTTCGGAGCGCTGCTCCTTCGTCAGGTGAAGTGGAGAGATGCCTATAGACACAGATTATATAGTCAGAGAATAATGCCAGATGATTACAGGTAATCTTTCTAACTGCCATTTATCACACCTCGGCAGAGAGATAATCACAGCAATCAAAGGTGTGAATGGTGTCCAAACAGGTCAGTCAGGAAAACATTACATCAAAGTACAATTTAAAAGAAAGAAAGACTTGCATTTATATAGCACCTTTCACGACCACTGGACGTCTCAAAGCGCATTCTAGCCAATGAAGTACTTTTGAAGTGGAGTTGCTATTGTAATGTGGGAAATGCGGCAGCCAATTTGTGCACAGCAAGCTCCCACAAACAGCAATGTGAAAATAACTAGATAATCTGTTTTTGTTATGTTGGTTGAGGGAGAAATATTGGCCCCAGGACACCGGGGATAACTCCCCTGCTCTTCTTCGAAATAGTGGCCGTGGGATCTTCTGTTTATGCTTCTGTTGGAGCATACTGTTTGTTTTTCCCAACCTTCTCCCTTTTGCACCAATCCAATGGGCAATTAAGCAGACACCCCCTGTCGCTGAAGGTAAGCATGCAGGTGCAGCAGGCGGTTAAGAAGGCAAATGGTATGTTGGCCTTCATAGCAAGAGGATTTGAGTACAGGAGCAAGGATGTCTTGCTGCAGTTGTACAGGGCCTTGGCGAGACCACACCTTGAGTATTGTGTGCAGTTTTGGTCGCCTTATCTGAGGAAGGATGTTCTTTGCCATGGAGGGAGTGCAGCGAAGATTCACCAGACTGATACCTGGGATGGCAGGAATGACGTATGAAGAGAGATTGGGTCAATTGGGCTTGTACTCGCTGGAGTTTAGAAGAATGAGGGGGGATCTCATTGAAACTTTATAAAATTCTAACAGGACTAGACAGACTAGATGCAGGAAGGATGTTCCCAATGGCAGGGGAGTCCAGACCAGGGGTCACAGTCTAAAGATAAGATAAGAGGTAAGCCATTTAGGACAGAGATGAGGAGGAATTTCTTCACCCAGAGAGTGGTGAACCTGTGGAATTCTCTACCACAAAAGGCAGTTGAGGCCAATTCATTAAATATATTCAAGAAGGAGTTAGATATATTTCTTAAGGCTAAAGGGATCAAGGGGTATGGGGAGAAAGCAGGGACAGGGTACTGGATTTGGATGATCAGCCATGATCTCATTAAATGGCAGAGCAGGCTCGAGGGGCCGAATGGCCTACTCCTGCTCCTATCTTCTATGTTTCTATGACTTGGAGGGCAGGGTGGCATCCTGCCTCGGGAATGCCACCCCTACCTAACCGGCTGGAGGCGTATGGCAGTGGAAACTTTTTGACATCATTTGGTATCACCCAGTGCAGCACAGTAGCATAGTCGACATCTATACAGAGTCAAATGGTGAGGCCATTTCTGGAGTACATATGTAGTTATGGTCGTACTACCTCAAAAATAATATAGATGCATTAGAAAAGGTTTAGAGAAGAACGGTCAACAACAACAACTTGCATTTATATCGCACCTTTAATGTAGCAAAACGTCCCACGACGCTTCACAGGAATGTTAGCAAACAAAATTTGACACCGAGCCAATAAGGAGATATTAAAGGCAGATGACCAAAATCCTTGGTCAAAGAGGTAGATTTTAAGGAGCGTCTTAAAGGAGGAAAGCGAGGTAGAGATTCAGTAGGCTGAATGGCCTCTGTAAAGTCCGCGCTTCAATCACACACGGACTTCGGGAGAACAGTTAAAACAGGTACTTTACTGAACAAGAGGCAGCTTGAAACTGAAACTACAGAAGCCTGCTAGGGCCTTTTATACAGAGGTGGTCACTGCCGGTACTGCAGTCTAAGACCAGTTATTCCCTTAAAGGAACATACACAACAATTCCTCCCCTTTTAGATAAACAGTACATAACATTCATTTAACAACTAAATCATAACTAATTACAATTACAATTTTTTCAGTAATATATACATCAACTGGCATAGTCATTTATAAGTTCAGTCTTTGAGGAGGCTTCCTGATCCGGACTGGATAGCGCCTTTCTCGAGTATCCTGTTCTGGCGGTGGAGTCAATTCTGGCTCATTGTCATTGGTTGGTTCGTCAGCTTCCAATACCCCTGCTTCTGAGGTAGACGCAATCTGTACTTCGGGCTCATTACCAGGTGCACCTGCTTGTGGTACAGGTTTGGCTTGTTCCTGTGACTCTAGAATCTGGTCAGCATGGCGTCTCACGATGCTCTCTCCAACGTCCACTGTGTACATTAGTGGTCCCTGCTGTGTGCATATCGTGCCTGGTTGCCATTTATCTGTTCGGTAGTCGCGGGCCAAGACTGGTTGCCCTATCTTGAAGCTCCTGGTTGGCTTCTCATTTATGTGCTGGAACTGCTTATCCTCAACATCTCGTCTTATGTTTGGTTTGAGCAAATCCAATCGACATCTTAGTCTCCGGTTGAAAAACAGTACGGCTGGAGTTTGGTTGGTGACTGCATGTGTTGCATTCCGGTAAGCAAACAGGAAGTTATCCACCTTGTGTTGCAGTGGTATGTCGTCATTATACATTGCCTTTATGGCCTTTTTAAAGATCTGAACAAACCTCTCAGCCAATCCATTTGTGGCTGGATGATATGGAGCAGATGTGTAATGTTGCACCCCATTATTCTTCAGGAACCTCCGGAAATCCTCAGACACAAATTGTGGGCCATTGTCGGAACAGATCTGTTCTGGCAACCCATTCCTGGCGAATATGGTTCTTAGGACTGCAATAGCTTTCTCCGTGGTGGTGGAGGACATTTTAATGACCTCTGGCCATTTCGAATGGGCGTCCACGGCAATTAGAAACATTGAGCCCATAAATGGACCAGTGAAATCAATGTGTACCCGTTGCCATGGAGATGAGGGCCACTCCCATGGATGTAGCGGGGCCTGTGGTGGAGCGTTTTGGACCTTCTGGCATCCTGTGCATCTCTTGGTCATATCCTCGATTTCTTTATCGATTCCCGGCCACCACACAAACGCCCTGGCTAGGCTCTTCATTTTTACCCCTCCCAGATGACCCTCGTGAAGCTCATTGAGTACTCTATCTCTCAACTTGGGTGGAATTACCACTCGGGATCCACACATCAAGGTTCCCCGGCACACTGACAGCTGTTCCCTCCTTGGCGAGAATGCTGGCAACAGTGAGTCGCCATATGCTGGCCATCCCTTCACCGTCAAATCATAGACCGGAGAGAGTGTCGGGTCATTTCGGGTTTCCTTCTCCATACTTGCGTTTGTAACAGGCAAACATTCGACTATGGTCGCATGGAATATCTCCACAGGGTCCACTGCAGGTGCTTCTTCCGCCGTTTAGTTTCTCTCCGCTGTCCTGTTCTCGAGCACCGACTGCGCCCTGTGCGCTCCACCCTCTCTCTCTTGTTTTCTTTTCCCGGCGATGCTGCGCGGCCCGATTTGTAGAGCCGCTCGATTGAGCTTGAGTCTGCCGCAGTCCGGAAGGGTCAGCGCGCTACCTGCTACCAGCACGATTCGCTGGAACCACCGTCTCTCCCGCAATTCGCCAAACACCGACGGATTCTTTGGGCGGTTGCCCTCGGTCGACGCCCGTTGCTCAGACTACGACCTTCCAGGACCTTCCTTTCAGGCGAGATCCCCGTGAGATGATGCCACACTGCAGGTGAGTTCGAACTTACTCGTCGCCACTGTAAAGTCCGCGCTTCAATCACACACGGACTTCGGGGGAACAGTTAAAACAGGTACTTTACTGAACAAGAGGCAGCTTGAAACTGAAACTACAGAAGCCTGCTAGGGCCTTTTATACAGAGTTGGTCACTGCCGGTACTGCAGTCTAAGACCAGTTATTCCCTTAAAGGGACATACACAACAGCTCCTTCTGTGCTGTACAATTCTATGATTCTATGAAAGGTTTAGGGAGGGCATCCCAGAGCTTAGGGCCTCGGCAGCTGAAGGCACGGCCGGCAACAGTGGAGCGATTAAAATCGGAGCTACGCAAGAGGCCAGAATTGGAGGAACGCAGATATCTCGGAGGGTTGTAGGGCTGGAGGAGGTTACAGAGCTAGGGGGAGGGGGGAGAGACCATGGAGGGATTTAGGTCAGTGAGCACAGGGGTGATGGGTGAACGGGATTTGGTGTGGGTTAGTATATGGGCAGCAGAGTTTTGGATGACTTCAAGTTTATGGAGGGTGGAAGTAGGGAGGCCAAGATGATTACAGGCATTTGGGAACTAAGTTATAAAGGCAGGCTCAGATGACTAACTTTAAAATAGACAAATTGCAAAATAATAAAAAGGTATAGATGAGGTTGATCTAAACCTACTTAACTTGGACAATAAGCATAACCCTGGAAGACACAAAATTCACCAGGCTCAGGCAAAGGCAGAGATGAGAAATAAACTTTTGTCTCAGAATAGTGAACATTTTGAACAGAGGCCCAGAGAAGGTAATTGATGCAGGGAAAACTGGCACCTTTAAAAAGGAGTTGAATCAAAATGTGTTGAGAAGGGAGATTGGGAGTTATAGAGATATTTATAACACTACTAGATTTTTTTCAGGAACTTAAGGGCAGATTTCCTGATTTGGTGCTGGGCACGCATATCTGGAACTTACACACCCAGCCTGTGATTTTATGTCCAGTAAAAAAAAATGATTGGGGGCGCGGGATTTCCCGAAGTGTCGCTAGCCCAGAAAATCTCCCTTTTAATGGCGTTAAAGTAAGGGATCTGCAAGGGGAGGAAAGTCCATGATAGTATAATCAGAAACCGGGTGGAATGGCCTTGATGGGCTGAATGCCTTATCTCACTCTTGGGCCACGATTTCGCCTACCTGGGCAGCTTCAAGACAGGAGAGGGCGGCGGCGGGGGACGACCCCGCTGTTGCGTTGATCCCAGCGGAAAAGAAGATCTTCCCCTAATGGGCCTTGTTAGGCCTGCCCTGTGCATTTCCCGGCCCAATTAAAAGGTGCGGGTCTGGTGATGTCACCAGATGACGCAATTCTTGCCAGTATATTTAAAGGGGCTGACGTAAGAAAACTACTAGGCACTTGGTCTAAGCGTTAAACAAAGCTTTAATCAACTGTTTTACAACATGGAGGTCTAATTGTGTCCTTCACTAGTTCCTGTTAAGAATGTCCTGCGCAAGCTGGGCCCGTGCCCGAGTATTTATACTCTCCCTGGACAGCGCCACCCGTAGGTCGCTCAGTATTATTTCATAAGTCTTTCTTTCATGAATGACTGATTCCTTGCTGTCACTTGCAATTTCAGATAATTCAGTGCTGGCAGTGTGTGCAGGTCCGAAGTTTGAGCTCCCAGCGCCAAAGAGCAGTGCTTCGCTTCTCTGATGACTCCCTCCATCATCTTGTGGAGGGAGTGAGAGCACGTAAGGAGGTTCTCTTCCCTACGGATGGTAGGAAGAGTGTTGCGTTTGCAAAGATAATCCAGAGGCCGTCAGTCGAGTTCAGTTCATGTTGCTTTTATCATGGCTGCCACACACACACACTTCCAGGCACCAGCAATCGAATACCTATACACAATACAATGATAACAGCACTATCAAACTCCATGTGCTCAGGCCAAGGCAATCGAGTACCTATCACCAATGTCAGACATAACATTTCCTCCCCCCTCACAGAATTTCAAACATGAAATGTAGTGACAAAGTCCTGTAGGTGGCCAGGGCGAGAACGTGTACGAACAGGCCGAGGTGTGGACTGCTGAGGAGCAGGCTGAGGCACAACATCTGCTTGGGGGTTGGCTGGCTGATTCACATGTGCATCCCGCCACTCTGGGGGTAAGGCTTGGGGGTTAGGTCCATATAATCCCGCATCAGGGGGTGCTGGCACCTTCCGAAGGCGGCTGGCATGCCACCGAGAGCCGTCAGTGAGGCAGAAAGTGGCTGGTCCAAGTTGGCGGCTGATTTGGAGAGGGGAGGACCAGAATGACACCATCTTATTATTGCGGTGAGGCCTGCGGACTCTGACCCAATTGGAGACTGAGATGTTGGGCGCCTTGGCCCTCTTCGACTGGTCGAAGCGGAGTTTCATCTTCTCCTGCTGTCTAGCGACTATGGCTTGAGCCGGTGGAGCAGGGCTCTGAGCTAGCGAGGGGCGGAGCCTGCCAAGGGGCAGCATGAGCTCACGGCCTAGCATGAGGGATGCGGGTGAGACCCCTGTAGTAGAATGCTGGGAGGCTCTGTAGTGCAGCAGTGTGTGGAGGAGGGCCTTGTCAAATGCACACCCCTGGGATAGGTGTGCTCTGAGGCCATTTTTCAGTGTCTGGTTAAAACGCTCCAGCCCCCCATTTGACTCGGGGTGGTAGTACGCTGTGCGAAGGTGACGGATGCCCTTGCTCTCAAGGTAAGAGGAGAGTTCCGAAGAGACCATTTGGGGGCCATTGTCTGTGGTGGTGGCCTTTGGATGCCCCCAGCGGGAGAAGAGGGACTCAAGGATATCAATGATGACCCGAGAGGTGACGGAGCCCACGGCAGTGACCTCTGGCCATTTTGAGTGCAGGTCATAGGTCACCACTAGGAACCGTTGATGGTAAGGGACACCATGGATCTCCCCGCAGACGTCCAGCTGCAGGTGCTCCCAGGGCTGAGAGGGCCAGGCAAGGGGTTGCAGGGGTGGGGGAGCTTGGTGGCCAGTCTTGCCACTTACAAGGCAGGCTGCACAGTCCTTGACCAGGGCCTCGATTTCCCTGTCGATACCCGGCCACCACACTAGGTCTCGGCATCGTTGTTTGAGCTTCACTATGCCCAGTGGCCCTCATGCGCCATGGATAAAACACGCGCACGAAGGGCACTTGGGACCATAGTGCAGAGCCCACGTGCAACACAGGAGTCATTCCAGCAGGAGAGCTCCTCTTTAACTCTGGAGTAGGCAGACAGTTCCTCAGGCACATTGCGAGGCCAGCCATCTCTGATGAAGGTGCACAGCTGGGAGAGGGCCGGATCCTGTTCAGAGGCCTCTTTGAGCTCCTGGAGAGAGACTGTGGTTTGGAGAGGCGTGTGCAGCATCTGGACGATATCCTGTTCCACTTGTTCAGACCCGACGAGTGGGGCTGGGGCAGAGACAGTGCGGGAGAGCAGATCTGCAACAACATTGTCACATCCTGGTGTGAACTGGAGACTGAAATTGTATTGGCGGAGGCGGTCAGACCAGCGGTGTAGATGCAGTGGTCTGTGGCCTGTGCCGGATGTCGACAGCATGGCAGTTAGAGCCTGGTGATCGGTTCGTAGGGTGAAGGCACGGCCATACGTGTACAGGTGCCACCGCTCACATGCCCAGACGCACGCCAGCGCCTCACGCTCGCCTACTGAGTACTTCTGTTCGGTGGGGCTAAGGGCTCGGGAGGCAAAGGCGATTGGTTTCTCCACTCCATTCTGTATCTGCGATAACACCGGCCCCACAGCTGCAGCGGACGCATCGCAGGTGACGAGCGTGGGGCTGGCGACGTCAAAGTGAGCCAACACTGGAGGCGACGTGAGCTGCGATTTGAGGAGGCGAACAGCTTCCGTACAGGCTTGTGACCACACCCAGGGCTCATCCTTTCGCAGGAGCTGGTGCAGTGGGGCTGTGGTGGCTGAGTACTGGGGCAAAAACTTCAGGTAGTACCCAGTCATGCCAAGGAAGGAGGCAACCTGTGCTGCAGAGCTGGGTTCTGGGATGCTGTGAATGGCATCCACGTTTGACTGGAGTGGGGATATACCGTCAGCCGACAACCGAAACCCCACAAATTCGATCTCTGAAACAGCAAAGACACACTTTTCGCCATTCAGTGTGAGCTTGTGTTTTGCTAGAGCTGTGAAAACTCTGTGAAGGCATTCGTCGTGAGTGGGGGTCGAGGGCCCATGCACGACAATGTCATCCAGGTAGATGGCCACCCCAGGAATGCCCGCGAGCACAGAGACCATCACCTTTTGGAAGCAGCTGGGTGCAGAGCTAAGTCCAAATGGCATCCTGGTGTACCGAAAGACGCCAGCATGTGTCACAAAAGCAGTGAGGTCCCTGCTGCTGGGGTGGAGGGGAACCTGTAGATAGCCCTGTCGAAGGTCCAGTTTCGGGAACAGGATGGAACCATAGAACTGCGCTGTGAGTTCCTCTGACGTGGGCAGTGGATACTTGTCAGGGATTATGGCCTTATTCACTGCTCGAAGATCGACACAGACGCGTAGACCACCTGACTTTTTTGTTGCGACCACCAGGTTGGAGACCCATGGGGAGGCGTCAACTGGTTCGATGATGCCGGCTTCCAGTAGCTGCTTTAGTTCAGCTGTGACCCCGTCACGGGGAGCAAGCGGGATGCGGCGCAGTGGCTGAATGACAGGGGTAACGGTGGAGTCAACCATGGGCTGGTGGGTGAAGGCAGTCAGGCAGCCCAGACCCTCGAAGAGTGCTGGCCATGTTTGGCGCCACGGTGAGGCGGCGTGCACAATCGCAGACCCGCCGGTGTCCAAGAGAGAAAAACCCAGGTCAGTGAAAAGATCCAGTCCCATCAGGTTAGCTCCTTGGCGTGCCACATGAAAACAGAAATCTGGCAAAACTTTTGTTCCATAGCGTACAGTGAGATTGACTGAGCCCACTAGTCCAATTTTCGAATTACCATACCCGCAAAGGGTAGTGGAGGGCGCAGAGAGTGGCAGGGAGCTGAAAAAGCGTTTGAATGTGTCCACATTCAGCAGTGAGACACTGGCACCGGTATCCAACAACAGCGGGATGCACACATTATTCAGGTTAATTGTGCATGATTTGAAAGCCACTACTGGCCCAGAGCTCACGTTGTGAATTATAGTGCTTGAAGACTGAGAGTGTTCATTTGTAGCAACCGGGGCAGAGTGGCAGACATTGGCAAAGTGATTTTGTTTTCCACAATTGCGACAGGCTTGGTCACGCGCGGGGCAATTGTGCGCTCTGGTAGCATGTGAACGAGATCCGCAGTTTCCACACTGTTGCCGCGGTAGCGCGCGTTGCTGCCGTCGCGCGAGCATTACCGTGTCAGAGCTGTCGGGGCCGAGGGCGCTGTCACTGGGTGTGTGTGCTAGTTTCGCTGCACATTCGGCTGCAGACTCCACTTGAAAGGCAATGTTGACTGCCTGTGACAACGACAGATTGTTGGACTCGAGTAACAGTCTTTCACGCACTCTCACTTTGTTTGTGTGCTCTATTAGTTGATCACGCACCATCTCATCTTGTAATGCACCGAACTTGCACGAGCTAGCTAACCCCCTCAAATTAGTCACGTATTGATGCACCGACTCGCCGAGGAGTTGGTGACACTGTCTAAAAATGAATCGCCGCAGGAGGGCACTTTGTGGGGCAGAGAAGTGTGTGCTTAACAGAGCCACAGCCTCATCATATGTTTGGATTGAGTCTGCTGTGCATAATGTCCCAAGAACACGCTGGCCCTCCGCTCCCAAACAATGGGATAACAGTGCCTTTTTCCGAGCCGTACTCACAGTTTCTAGTCCAAGAGCAATGAGGTAGGTTTCAAAGGACTGTAACCAGCGAACCCATGGGATCGGGGGCTCACCTGGTAGTGCAAGGAAGGGAGGAGGTGGTGGAAGAGAGATTTCAGCCATCCTTGTCGCCAAATGTTGCGTTTGCAAAGATAATCCAGAGACCCGTCAGTCGAGTTCAGTTCATGTTGCTTTTATCATGGCTGCCACACACACACACTTCCAGGCACCAGCAATCGAATACCTATACACAATACAATGATAACAGCACTATCAAACTCCATGTGCTCAGGCCAAGGCAATCGAGTACCTATCACCAATGTCAGACATAACAAAGAGGCCTCCCCAGCAGACGAAGGCAGCGTGGCTGCAGATAGCGCAGGAGGTAACAGGGAAGTCAGTGGTGGTGGTTCGCACCTGGGTGCAGTGCTGGAAGTGGTTCAATGATCTTCTAAGATCAGGAAAAGTGAATATAAAGCCACACTTACCTTGATGCTGCTGTGTCTGTCACCACATCCACACCGCTCTGCATTGCCAACCTTACTCCTACACAACATTACTCACCCCAACATCCCTTGGACCTTCATCCATCCCTCTCTCTCTATCTACATTATCAGGTTCCCATCTTACTATGCAGCCCTCACACTCAGCCTCATCGTAATGCACTGACAGCAACTAACAACACAAAAGGAGGCAACTTGGTATTGGCAACCCACTCCATCAATGTCTCACTGCTCTATTCCATTCCATTCCTTACACTCATTCCATCAATCTCACTGAACCTTTACTTTCCCTCCTTGCAGGAAAAGGTAGCCACAATAAGAGGGAGAGGGAGAGAATGGGAGGAGACCCTCAACAAGCCATGACATATTTGACCACTGCAGAGGAGGCAGCACTGGAGATTGCTGGAGTGGTGGCCCTGCCGGAAGTGGGGGATGGAGAGAGGGGCTCATCAGAAGAAGCTGGTGACAGAATTATTTTCCATACACTTGCATGCCTTTCATATCGGGTCTGATGTCAACAGCAAATTAATGCTCATCATGTGGCTAATGGCATGTGTCTGCAATCGACATCTCGTTTATGTAACTGATGTCTTTACTCTCCCACAGGTCCATCAAGATCCCCCCGCCACCCCCACTGTCCAGGAGGAACAGTAAGAAGACTCCTCAGAGGAGCCCCCTGCATCTGAGGGCGCAGCGTCACCTCAGACAACGCAACCCAGCACCAGCGCAGAGTCGGTGTGTTAGTCGGGAGATAGAGTAGTGCTGTCACCTGGTGTCTCACAGATCACAAGTGAGCAAGGGCAGATGGTGGAGACAGTGAGATTAGTCCATGAGATTAGTCTTTCATTCCTGGAGACTTCGGGGCAATCCTGGTAGGCCTAAATGGAGCAGAATTGAGAGGCAGTTGGCAGAGTTATCGTGGGTTATCGGAAGTCTGCCTTTGCGAGGTTGCAGCTGAAAGCTTAAGTGGGTGACCTGCTCCCAAGCTCTGCCAAAGCTGTTCTTCAGCTGATCATCAGAAGACCGCATCCAGCAGTGATTCTCCTTCTGGTTTCCCTGACACTCTCGTCCACCATAATAGATGCCAAGCCTCCAGAATCATCGACTCTTACAGCACAGGAGGAGGCCGCTCGGCCTGTGCCGGCTTTTTGAAAGAGCTGTCCTATTAGTCCGTCTGCTCTTCCCCCATAGCCACTACTCAGTACAACTGAAACTGGGAGGTCAGTCAAACTGCTTCATGATGCCACACGCTGGTGCTCCGACACACTGAGCCACACTAGTAAACACGTTCATTGTTCATCCATGCACTTGTAGGACTCGCACGCTACACATCAGCTTCTCAATGACCAGCACAGCTTCACACAACACACTTGTCCCATTACCATCTCCTTTTTCCTTGCACCATCAGCCCTTTTGTCTTTTAACTCTCCTGCCTTCCATCCTATCACAGACCTTCCCTTTTGTTCTTTCTTCCCCTCCTCCCTGTCCCTGCCCCCAAACTTGCTTAAAAATCTCTCTTCTGTAACCTTTTCCAGTTCTGACAAAGGGTCATCGACCTGAAACATTGACGCTGTTTCTCTCTCCTCGATGCTGAGTATTTCCAGCATTTTCTGTTGTTATACCAGCACAGCTTCTCCTGTTGTCAGATATATACTTAAGCATGTTGGAAATACAAATCCAGGTATCGGTGCACGCAGCAATAGACAGGAGTGAAGTATCAGACCTTAATCAGTATATAGTGGGTACAATTGTTTAATGGGCTGTGTATTGTGGAGGTGATTTGATTCCAATTTGATCAGGAGCGTACAGCTCCACCCAGCAGTGGTGCTGAGCAGAAATGCTATCCCAAACACCCCCTGCATCACTGGTCTGTTGCCCTCTAGTGGTCTATTAATAATGTAAATATAGATTAGAAAGAAAGACTTACATTTCTATAGCGCCTTTCACGACCATCGGACATCTCAAAGCGCTTTACAGTACTTCTGAAGCGTAGTCACTGTTGTACTGTGGGAAAGGTGTTAACATTCAAACGCTTAATGTACTCGTATCAGATTCTTTTCTCTGCTACTTTAACAGCTATCTTAAACAGCTTAACACCTCCACTATAATATCTCAGAGAGCAATTTGAAATGAGCACATTAAGTGTCTATATGATAACATGGTTTATGTTTCCATTCACATCAAATTCAGTAGGCGGTGTAATTTCCTTTAAACCATTTGAATAAACAGACTCTATTGAAGTAGCACGGACAGGAATTCAACACAAACATGTTAACCAGTGGCTAAAAACAGCAGGCAGAGGAAAGTAAACCCCGAGGTCCTTTTCTACCCAACGCTCACAGAATCACACAGCCTAAAATGTTGTGACTCGGGACTAATTCCAATTAGTTTCCGTCCTTAATTATATGTTGTGACCGACTCGGTTTCCAGCAGCTACAACCATACATGGTAATGCCCAGCGGCCTGACTGTCTCTTCATTTATATCAATATTGTTACAAGCGAAATGCTATTAATGGTAGATTCACACCTTCCCCACGGGATCAGTGCAGGGCAACACATAACCAAGAGATAGAAAAAGTCATCCCACTGCTACCTCTTTGAGAAATGTTTCTCATGCAGTTTACGACCTTGGCTCTGTCTATAAGAAAGAAAGACTTGCATTTATATAGCGCCTTTCACGACCACCGGACGTCTCAAAGTGCTTTACAGCCAATGTTGTAATGTGGGAAACAGCGGCAGCCAATTTGCACTCAGCAAGCTCCCACAAACAGCAGATAATGACCAGATAATCTGTTTGTGTTTTGGTGGTTAAGGGATAAATATTAGCCAGGACAAGGGGGTTGTGCCATAGAGATCTTTTATGTCCACCTGAGAGGGCAGATAAGACCTCAGTTTAACGTCTCATCTGAAAGACGGCACCTCCAACAGTGCAGCACTCCCCTGGAGTGTCAGTCTAGATTTTTGTGCTCAAGTCCCTGGAGTAGGAGTTGAACCCATGACCTTCTGACTCAGAGGCATGAGCCACAGCTGACACTATGAGATGAGGAAGACGATATTATTACCTATCAGACTAATCAGAGCATTTCTGATGGAAACTGATTCAAATTACAGGAACTTGTTAATTAGATGGACCCCCTGCAAGTCCTTGTACACAGTTTAATGAGTTTGGAAGCTCAACCTTTTTCAGCAGCTTCTCGCTCCAGATGAATAAGTTCATTAAACAGCTTTGCTTACAAAATAGCACGCTGTGTTCGATAGGAATAAATAATGAATCCTCTCATTTATGCACTTCTTAATGTCAGTGTATGAAATGGGATAGTTTGTGAATATAATTGTGTTGGAAAATATTTTTGACATACAAAATATTTAAATTACGCAAAAATTTACTCGACAATTGATTTTAACCCTTCGGCTTTGGGCAGGTCGCGGAAAATTCCTGTCTCCCCGGGTCAGCCATTTTATTTCCTGCGGCCTTCAGCTCACACACAATGGGGCCAATTTTAATTGAAGATGCCCAACGGGCAGTCGGAGGGCAGAGTATGCCCGCTGCCGCCCCCTTGTTACCGGCACAAGGCTCGAGACCTTTTGAGCCCCGGGGGCTCGTTTACATGGCGTGGGCGCCAAACTGGCACTCCGAGGCAGCCCTTGGGCGGCGGGGGGCGGGTGGGGGGGGAGTGGACGATTCTGGGCAGGGCCCGGGCCGGCAGCAGGCGGGAGGTTGTTTTATTTTTAGTGGGCCCAGGAGGAGCCTTCCCACTTTCCTGGCCTGCCTGCAAAAAGTCAACTATCTCCAGCTGGTTGCTGAGTGACCTCGGCAGGGCCCTTTAAAGACGATTGGTTAGGCCTCTGAACGTCACCACAAATGGGCGGAGCGTAGGGTGGTCAGCTCTGGTTTCACGTATTCCGGGAGGTATCGTCAAGTGACCTCCAACCGCCCCACCCAGCCAAACGGCCTTTCCCCCATCTCCAATATTTTTATAACTAATAAACGAAAGTATTCAAAGAGAGTGAAAACACACAATTTTTGTTTAACGCCCCTCTGATTTTTCTCCTGGGTCTGCTCGCAGCAGTGTTCAGGAGATTAATCTTTCATTCCTGGAGTCTCCAGGGCAATGCTGGAGGGTTGGCGACCCCAGCGGATCGTCGGGACATGCTCCGCCCACTTGCACCTCACTTGTACCAGAGAGTGGTGAACCTGTGGAATTCTCTACCACAGAAGGCAGTTGAGGCCAATTCATTAAATATATTCAAGAAGGAGTTAGATATATTTCTTATGGCTAAAGGGATCAAGGGATATGGGGAGAAAGCAGGGACCAGGTACTGAATTTGGATGATCAGCCATGATCTCATTAAATGGCGGAGCAGGCTCGAGGGGCTGAATGGCCTGCTCCTATCTTCTATGTTTCTATGTTAATTACAATCAGTACCCTGTGTACATCATAGGACCAGTGTTCCCCCTAATTTTTTTTGGGGGGTGTGCGGTCCCTTTAGCGGGCTGCGCGGCCTATTCAAAATTTTGCGCATTCGCGAAAGCTCCCATTTGAAAAGCCAGTCCTGGGCTGTGCAGGCCACTCATAAGAAATAGGAGCAGGAATAGGCCACTCGGCCCCTCGAGCCTGCTCCGCCATTCAATAAGATCATGGCTGATCTTGGGCTCAAAGCCACTTCCCCGCCTGCTCCCCATAGCCCTTCACTCCCTTATCTTGCAAAAATCTGTTTATCTCCACTTTAAATGTATTCAATGACCCAGCCTCCACGGCTCTCTGGGGCAGAGAATTCCACAGATTTATGACCCTCTGAGAGAAGAAATTCCTCCTCATCTCAGTTCTAAAAGGGCGACCCTTTATCCTGAGACTGTGCCCCCGAGTTCTAGATTTCCCCACGAGGGGAAACACCCTCTCTGCATCTACCTTGTCGAGCCCCCTCAGTATCTTATATGTTTCAATAAGATCACCTCTCATTCTTCTAAATTCCAATGAGTATAGGCCCAACCTGCTCAACCTTTCCTCATAAGTCAACACCCTCATCTCTGGAATTAACCTAGTGAATCATCTCTGAACTGCCTCTAATGCAAGTATATCCTTCCTTAAATAAGGAGACCAAAACTGTACACAGTACTCAAGGTGTGGTCTCACCAATACCCTGTACAGTTGTAGCAGGACTTCCCTGCTTTTATACTCCAGCCCCCTTGTAATAAAGGCCAACATTCCATTTGCCTTTTTGATTACTTGCTGTACCTGCATGCTAACTTATTGTGTTTCATGCACAAGGACCCCCAGGTCCCTCTGAACCGGAGCATTTTGTAATCTCTCCCCATTTAAATAATAATTTGCTTTTTTTATTTTTCCTGCCAAGACACTGCAGCTGAGCGGGAACGATGCATAGGACCCTGATTTGCACATTACAAGTGACATCCCACCTAAAACAGGCAGGCCCTCTGGCCGGCCTTCTGAGGACCACACCCAAGATAGCAACGGCCAAAGAGCCAGTGTAAAGGGGACGATAAGTGACCCAAAGCTATTTTCAGGCTGTTACCACCCTGTTTACCCCAGGTATGGGCATTTAAAATTGGCCCCAATGATGCGGAAACTAGTGCTAATAATATGATAATAGATATTCAAATGTAATGAGCAACTTTATTACTGCAATATCAACTTTGTGCTACAAAGGAGTGGGTGGCTGGTGTGGTTTGGCCACTGGCCTTTGACCCTGGGACACGATTTGAAATCCAGCCCAGACTGAAGAGATGAGAATCTGCTGACTGTAAGGGTCCAGTCTCAATTCCGTTTCTAGTAGGCATGGGCCCAAAGCACAAAATGGTTCCTAATCTGGCACTAATTGGCAATCTCACTTAGAGGGAGCAGAGGATGGCTGGTGTGAGAAGTGGAAAGTTGTCACGCAGGTGCGCTAGGGGGTGATCTTCTGAGGTTGGGCTGAGGTACTGTAGTAACCTGGGAGGTTATGAGTAACCTGATCCACCAGGTGGTGCTGTGGCAATTGCTCTCCTGAGTTAAGTCTGATCTGTACTGTGGTACTCTTTGTTTTTGCTGCCTCATGGCAGAAGCTTTTATGTGCAAGGGTTGATTAAACCATGTTACGGAGTTAGCCTGTGTCTGTCTCCATCTATGGCCAGCTCAAGATACCACATATGGCGACGAGAATAAAGGACGGAAGAGTTTTGGAGTATTCGGAAGAGGTGCTCGGGTTGGTTAGCAAACTAGTCGGAAAAGCACGAGGCTAGGCCGCGGGAGTCGAAACGGAGTTTGATTTTTTGGCTGAAGTGACCGGACTCCAAGGATGGCAGGAACGGTAGGCTCCGTGGCACCTTTTGACAGCAAGTCGCAGTCTTGGGAGGAGTATATTGAAATACTGAGCCATTTCTTTATGGCAAACGAGGTGGACAGTGCTGAAAAGAAAAGGGCCATTTTACTGAGTTGTGTGGGAGCGCAAACCTATACACGGATGAGGAATCTGCTGAGCCCGGAGTGGCCAGGAGAAAAATCTTTTGACGAGTTGGTGAGTCTACTAAAGAATCATTTCAATCCAGAACCTAGTGAAATAGTACAGAGATGGAAATTCAATTCGAGGATTAGGAGGCCGGAAGAAAGCGTTACCGAGTATGTGGAGGAGCTTCGGAAGCTCGCACAGGACTGTAATTTTGGAAATGCGCTCACAGTCATGTTAAGGGGCAGACTAGTATGCGGAGTTAACGACGACAGTATACAGCAAAGGTTGCTGTCAGAAGAAGGATTAACGTTTGAGATGGCACTTGAAAAAGCACAAGCCATGGCGATGGCTAACAAGGACATTAAGGACTTAAACAGTATGAGCAAGGAGAAATGGAGTAAACCAGGGGGAGGAGCTGTTTTCAAGATGGAAGCTGGCGCGAAAAGTCCACCAGTCGGGGTTGGGGATTGCTACCGATGTGGCGGGACGAGCCATTATGCAAAGGACTGCAGGTTTGCAAAGGCAAAGTGCCACAATTGTGGAAAAATAGGGCACTTAAAGAAAGTCTGTAAAAGGGCAGTGAGTGAGAGAAGAAGTGCTAAAGGGGCAAAGCATGCAAAAGAGGGGAGGGAGAAGTACACAAAGCGGGCAAATTACATACAAGAGGAGGAAGAGTCTAGTGAGGAGGTTTTCACTGTATACAGTATAGACACTTCAAGGCCCAACGTACCCCCTCTCACTCAGTATTTGATAGTGAACGGAGGTCAAGTAAAGTTTGAGATTGACACCGGATGTAGTGTAACCATAATGTCGCAGACTGAGTACGCCAAGCTATGGGGGGAAGCAAAAGTACCAGAGCTAGGTACATGCCCCATTAGTCTCAAAACCTACACAGGACAGAAGGTGGACATTTTGGGGGCGGCCGAAGTACAAGTGGAACACAAAGGAGCCACCAAAGAGCTTACGGTGGTAGTGGTAGCAGGGTCAGGGCCAAACCTGTTAGGGCGAGGGTGGATCAGTGAGTTGAGTGTGTACTGGCAGGCAATGAATAAAATGGAGGACAGTACAGAGGCACTGCAAGAAGTGCTGATGAAGCATGAGTTAGTGTTCAAGGACGAACTGGGCACCTTAAGGGGAGCCACAGCCAAGATTCATGTAGCCACTGATGCCACGCCTCGTTTCTTTAAACCAAGGTCGGTACCTTTTGCAATGAAAACCAAGGTTGAGGCGGAACTAGATCGCCTGCTAAGGGACAAAGTAATAGAACCAGTGAAATTCTCAGACTGGGCGGCACCAATAGTCCCAGTATTGAAGCCCGACGGTAACGTAAGGGTGTGTGGTGACTATAAGTTAACAGTGAACAGAGTATCATCACTGGAACAGTACCCCATTCCGAGAATGGAGGACATGTTAACATCGCTCGCTGGGGGAGAAAGATTCAGCAAACTGGACATGAGTCATGCGTATCAGCAGATATTGCTAGATGAAGAATCAAAAAAGTTTGTCACAGTGAACACGCACAAGGGGCTGTTCACATATGCCAGATTACCATTTGGTGTCAGTTCTAGCCCAGCAATATTCCAATGGACTATGGAGGGCATTCTGCAGGGCATTCCAAAGGTGGCCGTGTACTTAGATGATATTCTGCTAACAGGAAGTGACGATCAGGATCACTTAAAAACACTGGACAAAGTGCTACAGCGGCTGGAAGAGGCGGGGCTACACCTGAAACGGAGTAAGTGTAGTTTCATGGAGAAGGAAGTTACATTCCTGAGACATCGGGTGGATGCCACAGGCCTCCATCCATTACCAGGGAAAGTGCGGGCAGTGCAGGATGCACCTGCACCCACCTCAGTGACTGAACTGAAAGCCTATCTAGGGCTCCTGAATTATTATAACCGGTTTCTTCCAAACTTATTGATGCTGCTGGCACCCCTGCACAAACTGCTGAGAAAGGAGGAGCCATGGCGTTGGGGGCCAGAGCAAGCGAAAGCGTTTCAGCAGTCAAAGGAGCTACTTCAGTCCAGCAGGGTGTTGGTGCATTACGACGAGAAGAAGGAGCTGATAATGTCCTGCGACGCATCACCCTATGGAGTGGGGGCAGTGTTGGCCCACTGCATGCCAGGTGGAGCAGAAAGGCCCATCGGGTTTGTTTCACGCACGCTCACAGCTGCGGAAAAGAACTATTCACAGCTTGATAAAGAGGGGTTGGCCATTATATTTGGAGTAAAGAAATTCCGTAAGTACATATATGGGAGGAAGTTTGTAATCGGTACTGACCACAAGCCTCTTATTAGCTTACTGAATGAGATGAAAGCGGTGCCTCAAATGGCATCACAGAGAATAATGAGATGGGCAGTAATACTAAGAGCCTATGAATATGTGATCAGGTACAGAGCCGGCAAGGAAAACGGGAACGCGGATGCTCTCAGCTGCCTGCCCCTCTCAAAATCTCCTCGCAGTACTTCCCCTGAGGAGCACGTCCTGATGCTGGATCAGGAGATCAGTCCCCTGATGACTTCAGCGCAAATCCAGGGCTGGACAGCCAAGGACCCCGTTCTGTCAAGGGTCCGTGAGTATGTGTTGAAAGGCTGGCCAGATCACCGTGGGGGACCAGAGTTCGCGCCGTACAGACAGAGACAGCACAAGCTCAGTGTCCAAGATGGATGTGTGCTATGGGGAGCACGCATCATAGTCCCAGAGCGGGGACGCTCTACTTTGATGGAACAGTTGCATCAATCGCACCCAGGAATGACTAGAATGAAAGGACTGGCTAGGAGCTACCTGTGGTGGCCTAACTTGGATGCTGAAATTGGGTCAAAGGTAAAGTCATGCACTATATGTCAGGAACAGAGGAAAGCGCCTGCCGGGGCACCACTCCATCCCTGGGAGTGGCCCAGCAAACCCTGGAGGAGAATTCACATAGACTATGCGGGACCTTTTATGGGCAAAATGTTTTTGGTGCTGGTTGACGCTCACTCAAAGTGGATCGACGTTTATCCAGTGAGCTCTGCAACGACTGATGCCACACTGAATTGTCTCAGGAACAGCTTCAGCACGCATGGTATTCCAGAAATGATTGTATCCGACAATGCACAGTGTTTTGTTAGTGAAGGGAGCAAAGAATTCATGGTAAGGAATGGAATCACACATGTCACCTCGGCTCCATATCACCCAGCCTCAAATGGGTTAGCCGAGCGAGCCGTGCAGACTTTTAAGGAGCTCATGAGGAAGAGCTCAGGTGACACCCTGGAGACCAAGCCCAATAGAGCCTTGTTTAGTTATCGTATAACACCCCAAGCTACCACGGGGCTTTCTCCGGCTGAGTTGATGATGGGGAGAAAGTTGCGGTGCACATTAGACCTGATACACCCAGATCTCAAAAGCAAGGTTGAGACAAAACAAACAAACCAAAAAGCGTACCATGACAAACATACTAAAGCTCGCCATTTCGCCATAGGGGACTCTGTGTACACCCGGAACTTCGGTTATGGACCTAAATGGATACCAGGACTAATCCAGGGCATTACAGGACCTGTGTCATACTCCGTGTTACTAGGGGATGGTCGAGGGATTTGTCGGCAGGTGGATCAGCTTTTCAGCCGGCAGCAGGGGGAACTGCCTCAGATGGAACAAAGGGCAGTAGAGGAGGCTGTTCCAGGACCCAGCACGGCTTATAAGGAGCCAGTGGACACTGGTACTGCCAGGCCACAGCGGGACAGAGTAAAACCAACATCAGAGACTACTCCAATCTCAAGTGCGAATGAATCTGAGAATCCACCACAAGTGGAATTAAGAAGTTCACAAAGGATTCGCAAGCAACCAGAAAGACTTATACAAACCTGTTAAATTAGTCAGGGGTTAACCATGGTTAGAGCATACTGGTTAATTAAAACGTAGTACCTAGTAAGGGTTATTGTTTAAGAATTGCATACGGCAATCTTAAGGGGGGAGGAGTGTAGTAACCTGGGAGGTTATGAGTAACCTGATCCACCAGGTGGTGCTGTGGCAATTGCTCTCCTGAGTTAAGTCTGATCTGTACTGTGGTACTCTTTGTTTTTGCTGCCTCATGGCAGAAGCTTTTATGTGCAAGGGTTGATTAAACCATGTTACGGAGTTAACCTGTGTCTGTCTCCATCTATGGCCAGCTCAAGATACCACAGGTACGTTGTTGGGGAAGAGTATAGGGAGATTTCCCCTGGACCTGGCTGTTCTAACTGACCTGGGAGGGCTCATGAAATGGATAGAATTCTATGATGAGCAAAATAATTCAATAAAAAATAAAACCTTCAGCACTACAACAATAAAAGCTATGCTTTGCTGTTAGCATCAGTTGTGGCTGAGTGGGCAGCACTCTTACCTCTGGGTCAGAAGGTTGTGGGTTCAAATCCCACTCCAGAGACTTAAGATCAACAATCTAGGCTGACAATCCAGTGGAGTGCTGCACTGTCAGAGGTGCCGTCTTTTGGATGAGGCATTAAACCGAGGCCCCGTCTGCTCTCTCAGGTGGACGTAAGAGATCCCGCAGCACTATTTTGAAGAAGAACGGGAGTTACCCCGGTGCCCTGGCCAATATTTAAACACTCAACCTATATCAGTAAAAACAGATGATCTGGTCATTATCACATTGCTGTTTGTGGGATCTTGCTGTGCCCAGATTGGTTGCCGCGTTTCTTACTTTACAACAATGACTACACCACTAAAGTACTTAATTGGCTGTAAAGCGCTTTGGGACGTCCTGAGGTTGTGAAAGGCGCTATATAAATGCAAGTCTTTCCTTCTTTTATTATTTTAACTTTGTTGTTTGTTTGATTTTTGCATCACTCAGGAATTCCACAGGAGGAATAGAGCAAACCTGACAGGTCACAAAAACAGATTGAACAAATCAATTACTGCCCAAGCTCATTATGTTCGGAGAATGAAGCGCTGACCAATTGAGCAAGAAATAACTCAATGAATCTGAGGAGCACCCTCAGAGCCACAAAGGGTGAGGGGGTAAGGGCCAACCAAGGCACAGTCATGGAAAATAAAAGGGGAATAATTACTAAATCCTAACATTTTCAATGCTTAATTTCTACTTTTTTGCTGCCTGTCTTCCATGCCTCTTGATCTCACCATCCATTTTGGAGGCAGGAGCCATGTAGGAATAATTAGCCTCTAATGGGTGAAGAACTATCTCCAAAGGCTGTTTCTTCAAATCAATTGAGCGGCAGGATTGTTGAAAACTTTACAACCATATCATGGACACCAGATGCATCTCTCGATACATTTTGATCTGTCAAATAGAGAGCTGCTACTACACGGTTAGTTATCTCATCCATGGCAGTCCAATCACACATGGGCAGGGTAAGTGATCATGAAGGTAGGAAGGGTTAACTCAGATATCTTTACCATCACCCCACCCCATCTCAGATTGGATGGAGGCAACACAGGAAAGCAAGAATGGGTAATAACAACAGAAAATGCTGAAAAAACTCAGCAGGCCAGGCAACATCCGTGGAGAGAAAATAGAGTCGACGTTTCGGGTCTAACCCTTTTTCAAAACGTTCTTTGTCTGTCTCTTTATTGCTATCTTTCTTTTTCTCTTTAATTTTTTCCTTCTCTCGCATTCCCTTTTTGGTCTCTGCCTGCCTCTGTCTGTCACTGTACGTGTTCATGCCATCGCATGACTCTGTGTTAGTGTCCCTTTCGCTCGGTGTGTCTGTTTATTTTCCCTCCCCCCTGCTAACCAGTATCTCTGTTACCCATTCAGCAAGGGAACGCAGGACCGGCCTGTCATATTTACCCCGTTCTATTAAGACAAAAGCCCTGGACCAGGAGCCGTCCTGTCACATTTACAATAGACGCTTGACAAGATAGTGCTAAAATACAGCATTGTCCTTTCAGCTTCACAGCAAGCTGTTAGCGGAGTAGCCTTTAACCATAGGCTGCCCTAATGCATTAAAGTAGCTTACCTTCTCTGTAGATTTTCTGACAGTGCAGCTCTAACTCTCTAAATTGCAGTTGACAGGAATACCATGGTTTCTGAAGGCAGGCTGTTGATGTGATTCTTGCTGTGTTATCGATTGGTGTGATAAAGAATCCCCATAAAATAGTTCAACAGGGTTTCAGGATCTCACAGCCTGACACATGTTTGACAGATTTTGTTCGCAAGTTCAGTTCTGTCCTTTTGCCAACTTTTACTAAGTACAAAATTGGACAACAGCCAGATTGGAGACAAGTCAGAGTGGGACCACGGCTGGAGCTCTGAAAATGAATTGCTTAATAACGAATACTTTCACATTATAAGGTGCAATGCACGGGAAGAAAAGCCAAAGAACACTCTTGTGTCAGCTTGGCTCAGTGGGTCGTACTTTCACCGCTGAGTCAGAAGGTTGTCGGTTCAACTGCAACTCCAGGCCCTGAAAACATAATCTAGGCTGACGCAGCAGTGCAGTACCGAGGGAGTGCGGCATTGTGAGAGATGCTTTTCTTCAGCTGAGATGCTAACTGAGGCCTCATCTGCCTGTTCCACTTGATTCAGGTGGACACTGAAGATCCCATGGCACTGTATTCAAAGAAGAGCAGGGAATTCTCCTGGTGTCCTGGCCAACGTTTACCCCTCAGCTAATGGACATAAATCCTGGGGGGTGTGTCCACGATTTCCCACCGTGCACTACTGGTGAGAGAGGCTCCCCACTGGAAGCACACATTTAATGGGTACGGGGGGGAAAGCAGGGCCATAGGTCCAACTGCATTGCTCTTTCAGAGAGCCAGCACAGGCATGATGGGCTGAATGGTCCCCTTCTGTGCTGTAAATTCTCACCAACCTTACTCGTTGACATGAATCAGTCATTCATGAAAGAAAGACTTATGAAATAATACTGAGCGGCCTACGGGTGGCGCTGTCCAGGGAGAGTATAAATACTCGGGCACGGGCCCAGCTTGCGCAGGACATTCTTAACAGGAACTAGTGAAGGACACAACTAGACCTCCATGTTGTAAAACAGTTGATTAAAGCTTTATTTAACGCTTAGACCAAGTGCCTAGTAGTTTTCTTACATCACTCATTATTTTAGCTGTGTTAAAAATGATTGAGAATCAGCAAAGCCAGCACCAGCGTTTTTATTTTACATCATCTACTCTGAAGAAAGATTATCAGCCAATTCTTTACTGGGTCACGTGAAAGTGATACAGCTGGACAGAACTAATTTAACAGAACTAAATACCTAATTTCTATTAAGAGTTTCATCTCACCAAGTTGTCAACCAGTGGCTCAGTGGGCAGCACCCTCACCTCTGGGTCAGAAGGTTGTGGGTTCAAGACCCACTCCAGAGACTCGAGCACAAAAATCTAGGCTGACACTCTAGTGCAGTACTGAGGGACTGCTGCACTGTCGGAGGTGCCGTCTTTCAGCTGAGACGTTAAACCGAGGCCCCGTCTGCGCTCTCAGGTGGACATAAAAGATCCCACGGCACTATTTTGAAGAAGAGCAGGTGAGTTAGCCCCGGTGTCCTGGCCAATATTTATCCCTCAACAAACATCACTAAAACAGATTATCTGGTCATCATCACATTGATGTTTGTGGGAGCTTGCTGTGTGCAAATTGGCGGCTGCTTTTCCTAAATTGCAACAGTGACTACACTTCAAAAAAAAGGTACTTCATTGGCTGTATAGTGCTTTTGGACGCCAAGTGGTCGTGAAAGGCGCTATACAAATGCAATTCTTTTTTTATGTAGCACTAATATAAATGTACTAATATCCATGTCTTTAGAGGCAGGGAACGCTAGCTCACATAGTGGTTTTATTCTGTGCCCCCAGAGGCAGTGTGGGTTGCGGCAGAATTAAATTGGTACCAGAGAAATTGATGGTATTGAGGCTGCCGTTTTATTCTGACTGTGGTCTCTGTTCACTCTTATGAGCCAGCAAGGCAATTGCTGGCTGTTTAGATCCTCCTCCTTTATAGGGGAGTATCTGAGGCTAAAAGAGCAAAGTCACAAATTAAATTGGAGATGAGTTTTTTTTCCAGATCTCCTTATAAAAGAATAGGTGACTGCTGTAAAGTCCGCGCCTCAATAATACACGGACTTCGGGAGAACAGTTTAACAGGTACTTTACTGAACAAAAGGCAGCTTGAAACTGAAACTACAGAAGCCTGCTAGGGCCTTTTATACAGGGGTGGTCACTGCCGGTACTGCAGTCTAAGACCAGTTATTCCCTTAAAGGGACATACACAACAATTCCTCCCCTTTTAGATAAACAGTACATAACATTCATTTAACAACTAAATAATAACTAATTACAATTACAATTTTCTCAGTAATATATACATCAACTGGCATAGTCATTTATAAGTTCAGTCTTTGAGGAGGCTTCCTGATCCGGACTGGATAGCGCCTTTCTCGAGTATCCTGTTCTGGCGGTGGAGTCAATTCTGGCTCATTGTCATTGGTTGGTTCGTCAGCTTCCAATACCGCTGCTTCTGAGGTAGACGCAATCTGTACTTCGGGCTCATTACCAGGTGCACATGCTTGTGGTACAGGTTTGGCTTGTTCCTGTGACTAGAATCTGGTCAGCATGGCTCTCTCCAACGTCCACTGTGTACATTAGTGGTCCCTGCTGTGTGCATATTGTGCCTGGCTGCCATTTTTCTGTTCGGTAGTCGCGGGCCAAAACTGGTTGCCCTATCTTGAAGCTCCTGGTTGGCTTCTCATTTATGTGCTGGAACTGCTTATCCTCAACATCTCGTCTTATGTTTGGTTTGAGCAAATCCAAGCGACATCTTAGTCTCCGGTTGAAAAACAGTACGGCCGGAGTTTGGTTGGTTACTGCATGTGTCGCATTCTGGTAAGCAAACAGGAAGTTATCCACCTTGTGTTGCAGTGGTATGTCGTCATTATACATTGCCTTTATGGCCTTTTTAAAGGTCTGAACAAACCTCTCAGCCAATCCATTTGTGGCTGGATGATATGGGGCAGATGTGTAATGTTTCACCCCATTATTCTTCAGGAACCTCCGGAAATCCTCAGACACAAACTGTGGGCCATTGTCGGAACAGATCTGTTCTGGCAACCCATTCCTGGCGAAGATGGTCCTTAGGACTGCAATAGTTTTCTCCGTGGTGGTGGAGGACATTTTAATGACCTCTGGCCATTTCGAATGGGCGTCCACAGCGATTAGAAACATTGAGTCCATAAATGGACCAGCGAAATCAATGTGTACCCGTTGCCATGGAGATGAGGGCCACTCCCATGGATGTAGCGGGGCCTGTGGTGGAGCGTTTTGGACCTTCTGGCATCCTGTGCATCTCTTGGTCATATCCTCGATTTCTTTATCGATTCCCGGCCACCACACAAACGCCCTGGCTAGGCTCTTCATTTTTACCCCTCCCAGATGACCCTCGTGAAGCTCATTGAGTACTCTATCTCTCAACTTGGGTGGAATTACCATTCGGGATCCACACATCAAGGTTCCCCGGCACACTGACAGCTGTTCCCTCCTTGGCGAGAATGCTGGCAACAGTGAGTCGCCATATGCTGGCCATCCCTTCACCGTCAAATCATAGACCCGAGAGAGTGTCGGGTCATTTCGGGTTTCCTTCTCAATACTTGCGTTTGTAACAGGCAAACATTCGACTATGGTCACATGGAATATCTCCACCGGGTCCACTGCAGGTGCTTCTTCCGCCGTAGGCAACGGTAGGCGCGACAGCCCATCAGCGTTTCCATGTTGTTTCGTACCTTTGTACTCTATGTCATACTGATGTGCTCCTAGAAAAAGTGACCATCTTTGCAGCCGTTGCGCTGTCATCACCGGAACGCCCTTCTTTGGGTTAAAAATTGAGACCAGGGGTTGATGATCAGTCAGTAGGGTGAATTTCTGCCCGCGCAGAGAGTGATTGAACTTCTTCACACCCCACACCAGGCTGAGGGCCTCCCTGTCAATCTGAGCGTAATTACGCTCGGCTGAGGTTAGCGAGCGCGATGCAAAGGCTATTGGCCTTTCTGAACCGTCACGGAATTTGTGTGACAGCACCGCTCCAATGCCGTAAGGTGACGCATCACATGCCAACCGAATTGGTAGTGTTGGGTTGTAGTGGGCCAATACTTCTTTTGAAGTGATTTGGCATTTACATTCCTGAAAGGCACGCTTACACTCATCACTCCATTTCCATGTTACACCAGTTTGAAGGAGGGCATTCAGTGGGTGCAGAATTGTAGATAAATTCGGCAAGAACTTATGGTAGTAGTTCACCAACCCGAGGAACGACCTCAGTTGCGACACATTTTCTGGTGCTGGAGCCTTGACTACAGCCTCAATCTTGTCCGGCGACTTATGCAACCCTTCCTCATCAATCATGTGGCCACAATACGAGATTTGTCTCCTGAAGAACTCGCATTTGGGACGGTTGGCTCGTAGCCCATATTCCTGCAATCTCGTGAGCACCTGTTCCAGGTTGGCAAGGTGTTCATTGTCATTTTCGCCCGTAACCAGGATGTCGTCCAAATAACACTGGGTCCCCGGGATCCCTTGCAGGATTTGTTCCATTGCCCTCTGCCACATAGCCGGGGCTGATGCTACCCCAAATACCAGTCGATTTTACTGGTAAAGGCCTTTCTGAGTGTTTATCGTGAGGTATTTCCTAGATGCTTCTTCCACCTCCATTTGTAGATACGCTTGAGCCAGGTCAATCTTTGTAAAACGTTTCCCTCCAGATAGTGAGGCGAAAATATCTTCTATCCACGGAAGCGGATACTGTACTGTGTGCAGGACTGGGTTCACAGTCACCTTGAAGTCCCCACAGATGCGAACCTTCCTTGGCTCCCCAGGCGTGCTGCCCAATGCTTTCTTCATTACAGGAACGATGGGTGTGGCCCACTCGCTCCAGTCCACCTTAGACAGCACCCCCGAACGCTCCAGACTCTCCAGTTCAGCTTCCACAGCTGGGCGTATCGCGTATGGCACCGGTCTGGCCTTGAAAAATTTTGGGGTTGCGTTATCCTCAATCTTTATGGTTGCCTTTACTCCTTTTAGAGTCCCAAGTCCTTGTTGGAACACCTCTTCCACGTCAGATAGGATTTGTGACAGACGTCCAGGTGCGACGTCATCATCTTTTTTGTCAGTCACAGTTAGTGCCAGAATGGAATGCCAATCCAATTGTAGTCTTCGGATCCATTCACGTCCCAATAATGGTGGTCCTCCATCTCGTAGTATATACATGTATAGTTTCTGTGTTTCCTTTCCGTTATATTCAACTGGCACCCTTATTTTTCCTCTGGGGTAGACCTTTTGCCCCGTGTATGTCTTCAATACAATGGACGTGTCCTTCAAGGGTATGTGTGAGAATAGCCGCTCATAGTCTCGTCGATTCATGACAGTTAGGGCTGATCCTGTGTCCAATTCCATCTTCACTGGGGACCCTGCTATCATGAGGGTGACCCAAATGGTTCGGTGATCTTCTTTTGCGATCACGTTGTGTAACTTTAAGCAACTTAGTCGCCTGCTCCCGGAGTCCTTATCACTCTCCTGATCTTCTGAACTACTATCTGTCAGTTTCTTTACTTTCCTGTACTGTTCCTTAGTAGTTCTTGTCGTGTTGGTCTTCTTTCCCGACCTGCAGACTCTTGCTATATGTCCCATTTTCCCGCATTGCCTGCATATTTTGTCTTTAAACCAGCAGTCCTTCTGCTCATGGGTTGTTCTGCCGCAGCGATAGCACTTTTCGGCTCCATACGCCATTTTGTTAGCGCTGTATTCTTGTGGTTTCTGTTGTATTTCCGCAGCTCCCCGTGCTGCTGCTTCGTAGGATACTGCCACGCTGAAAGCCTGTTCTAGCGTCAGGTCCTTTTTTGAAAGTAGTCGTTTCTGGGTTCCTTCACTCTGGAGCCCGCAGACAAACTTATCCTGTAAGGTGTCTGCCAGTCCTGCTCCGAACTGGCAGTGCTTCGATGACTTGCATAGTTGCGTAAGATAGTCAGCATTGCTCTCATCTTTGTGCTGGTTTCTTTTATGGATCTTGAATCTTTCTGCTATCAGCAGTGGTGTAGGGCTTAGATGTTCCTGTAAGATATGAACAATCTCCTCAAAACTTTTCTCCATTGGTTTAGCTGGGGTAATTAAATTCCGCAATAGGCCATACGTACTCGCACCCATCAGATTTAATAATACCGACGCCCTCTTTCCATCAGCCACCTCATTTGCCTTGCAGTACACTTTGATTCTTTCCACATACGTGGTCCAGTCTTCTACCTCGTTGTCGAAAGCAGTGATACTGCCACTTTTCGGCATCTTGGGCGATTTAAAATGGCGCCTCCCGCGCTTTTGCTTCTTCCCCAATGGAATAAAATGGCGCCTCCTGCGCTTTTGCTTCTTCCCCAATGGGATAAAATGGCGCCTCCCGCGCTTTTGCTTCTTCCCCTTACTGCCACGCTGCTCCTAGTGTTCTACGGGGTAATGGCGGCGACCCGCAGCTTCGGCGCGTCTCGCTTTCCTTCCCCCCCGTTTAGTTTCTCTCCGCTGTCCTGTTCTCGAGCACCGACCGCGCCCTGTGCGCTCCACCCTCTCTCTCTTGTTTTCTTTTCCCGGCGACGCTGCGCGGCCCGATTTGTAGAGCCGCTCGATCGAGCTTGAGCCCGCCGCAGTCCGGAAGGGTCAGCGCGCTACCTGCTACCAGCACGATTCGCTGGAACCACAGTCTCTCCCGCAATTCTCCAAACACCGATGGATTCTTTGGGCGGTTGCCCTCGGTTGACGCCCGTTGCTCAGACTACGACCTTCCAGGACCTTCCTTTCAGGCGAGATCCCCGTGAGATGATGCCACACTGCAGGTGAGTTCGAACTTACTCGTCGCCACTGTAAAGTCCGCGCCTCAATAATACACGGACTTCGGGAGAACAGTTTAACAGGTACTTTACTGAACAAGAGGCAGCTTGAAACTGAAACTACAGAAGCCTGCTCGGGCCTTTTATACAGGGGTGGTCACTGCCGGTACTGCAGTCTAAGACCAGTTATTCCCTTAAAGGGACATACACAACAACTGCCACAGCCAGGTCTTGCCACTATACGTTAGCTATGGGCTGGATTTTCATTCAGGGGACGTGATGGAGGCGGGACTACAACTTTCGGGGTTGTTGTCCCACCTCCATCGAGATGTGTCCAATCCACGCGATTTTAACTTGTTTGACCTTATTGAGCCCACCCAGCGGGCTCAGCAGGCCAATTAAGCGCCACCTGGCAACAGGTGACGTCACAGACGGAAATTTCATCTGTCAAGAGGTTTTGACAGATGAAATATCAGTGTTTGAAAGCTCTTTGAAGCTGTCAAACACTGACAGTCTTACTTCTAACATGAGTCCTTCTCCACAGACTCAGTTAGAAATCTCTCCTGCACAGAAAGCTGAAGGCTGTCACTTTTGACAGTTCGCAGCCATTTTGCTTTCTGTGCCGGTGAGATGAGGGACTCCCGAGACCTAAAGGAAGGAAGGCTGTAAAGGTAAGAAAAAGTAATTTAAACTTCTTTAAACACTTTAGACGCACCAAACACACTTACCTTTGCACTCATGCACACATCACTCACCTGAACACCGACATCTTGACCCCTCTAAGTCCTTCAACCCGACAGCCCGCCTCCTGTAACTTGGCGTGGTTTGGAGCCGTCGGGAATCCCACATTTCAACCTTAAAAATAGGGATTAGGCTAAAAGCTGCCTGTTAACTACCTGTTAACAAGCAGTTCATTGGCACTAATCTCCTTCCCGCCTCAGGGAGGCGGGTCCCAGTGCGGGGCGGGTACCCGCCGCCTTTGAAACTGGCATGGAGGCGGGTTGGGGGCGGGATGGTGTCGGGACCCCCGATTTCGGGGTTTTAACCCCCCCCCCACGCCTCCAATCCCGTCTCCATGACCCAATGAAGATCCTGCCCATGTGTCCAGGGAAACAAAAGCATGCTTGAATGGTTTAATATTTAGTCCTCTAGTTAAAACATTAGTTTGGGATTGTGCATTTTATTGATGGGTTTTGAGACTTTCGAGGCTTGTTCGGAAGGAGAATTTTTAAATATGATAAAGCCGTCCACAAATCATGCATCTGAAAAATATACAAGATGGGCTTGGAAGGACATGGACAGGCTGGATAGCGAGGTGACAGGTGTAGTTCAATGTAGAAAAATGGGAAGTAAATACATTTCAGCATTAAGAATCAAGAAAGAAAATACTTCCTAAATTGTGAAAGCAGATGGACTTTGGCATGTAAAGAAACAGGTAATTAACAGTGCCAACGCAAGTAGATAATCCATAAAAGAGGCAAACCGGATGCTTGGAATTATATCTAGAGGCGCAGAACACAAAAGTGAGGAGGTAATGTTGGGCCTGATTTGGACCGCAGTTGGAGTATTGTGTATAGTTTTGGACACCCCGTTATAGGAAGGATATAAAAGCAATGGAACAGGCGCAGAATAGATTCACTAGAATGGTACCAAGGATGCGGGACTTCAGTTACATAGAGAAGCTGGGGTTGTTCTCCTTAGAGCAGAGATGGTTAAGGTAATAGAGGTGTTCAAAATTATGAATGGTTTTGATAAAGTAGATAGGGAGAAACTGTTTCCAGTGGCAGGAAGGTCGATAACTAGAGGACACAGATTTAAGGTAAAAGCAAAATACTGCGAATGCTGGAAATCTGAAGTAAAAAGAGAAAATGCTGGAAATACTCAGCAGGTCAGGCAGCATCTGTGGAGAGAGAAACAGAGTTAACGTTTCAGGGAAACATTTTGCAGGACTATGGGGAAAGGGTCATCGACCTGAAATGTTAACTCTGTTTCTCTCTTCACCGATGCTGCCTGACCTGCTGAGTATTTGCAGCATTTTCTCTTTTTATTACAGATTTAAGGTAATTGGCAAAAGAGCCGGAGGCGAGATGAGGGGAATTCTTTTTACACAGCGAGTTGTTGTGATCTGGAATTCTCTGCCTGAAAGGGTGGGGGAAGCAAATTCGATAATAACTTTCAAAAGAGAATTGGATAAATATTTGAAGGGAAGCATTTTGCAGGGCTACAGGGAAAGGGCAGGGGAGTGAGACTAATAGGATCGCTCTATCAAAGAGCCGGCCCAGGCACGATGGGCTGAATGGCCTCTTTCTGTGCTGTATCATTCTATGATTCTATGATATTATGAATGATGAGTTTCTAGTTATGGAGAAAGACTTGACAATTATATTTTAAACTAGTGGTGAAAAGGTCAAAGCGCGACCTGATAAAGGTTCTCTTCTCTTCTTCTTAGGCAGTCCCTCGGAGCCGAGGATGACTTGCTTCCACATTAAAAATGAGTTCTCGGGTGACTGATGAGTCCAATGCGGGACCTACAGTCTCTGTCACAGGTGGGGCAGGCGGTGGTTGAAGGGACGGGTGGGTGGGGTGCTTGGGTTGACGTGCGCTCCTTGCGCTGCCTGTACTTGGCTTCCGCTTGCTCCCGGCGAAGAGACTCGAGGTGTTCGGATAAAGGTTATCAAGATAATGAAGGGTTATAATGAGGCAAATAGTAGTAGATTGTTTTCATTACTCAGCAAGATGAGAGGGCACAGATTTACAGTACTCACAAAATAAATTAAAGAGGAGATTATAAAAATCATCTTATACAAAGGGTGGTTAGAATGTGGAATTCTCTGTCACAAACCTTTGTTGAATCAAAGTCCACAAATTCTTTCAAAAGAGAATTCGATAGTTTCTTGAAAAATATTAACGAATCTATGGGGAGTGAGCAAGAAAATGGGATTAGACTAAATGGCTTGTGTAGGGGGGAAAAAAGCCTGGTGCAGAATTGATGGGCTGAAAGGTTTGTTTTTGTGCTGTAACATTCTAATAATTCTGCCGAAGGGTTCGACCCAAAACATTGACTCTGTTTCTCCTCTCTTCGATGCTGCCTGACCTGCTGAGTGGTTTCCGGCACTTTCTGTTGTTATTTCAAATAATTCTACGTTGATTTGAGCAAAACGTTATTTGTTCCATCAATTTGGTTCCAGTGGGTTTCTTTGTAAAGCGGCCTTCTGTTTCACTGAAGGAATTGGGATCACGCAGGAGTGAAACGTTCTTAAAGCTGCCTCACACTTACAGTCCTCTTTTTTAATCGAGCAGATTGAATGTGGCAGTTGCAAAGGACTCTGCTGTTTATCAGCTCCTGGGAATTGCGATGTGCTTGGTTCAGATAGAGGGCCTCTGACGTTCCTGACAGGACCTCTGACCTTGAGGAGTTGCTTGAGAGGGAAGGCAACAATGTAGTTGATTGGACGGATGGCCCAAGGTGCAAGATTGACCCCCTTCGGCTGCATAGATCCCACCTAACGACAGTGAAGCTGTGGGGACGAGGGGTCAGAATCTTTCTGGGTATCTAATTCAGATAGAAATGCAAACCGGGGACGTGTCTGTCTTGTACAGTTACGCGATAAATGATTCTATTTTCAGTACTAATGCTGCAGTTTCCATTGACAAGATTGCAGTCTTGGGACTGAATGAAATTGTGATCAGGACCTATAAAATGGAAAGGCACATATCTAATTCAACTGGGGCCAAAACACAGGTAAAGGATCGATAGAATCATCCTTAATCGCCATAACAATGCTTAGAAGCAACTCGTTTTGCTAAATTCACTGAGCCCAGATGGCTCAGTGAATACGTGCACTATTCACTGTGGCACAGTGTTCGACCTCTGGTCTCTAGTGAGTTAACTAATCTCAATTGGGGCCACAGTAGAGGTGATAGAATTGGTGGTAATTGTCCTGTGCTACTGAGGGGGAGGATAAAATCAGTCATCATTTCCCAATATTGATTGCTATCCCATGACCTCTGCTGCAGAGTGTGATCAGCTTAGATGTTGGGTGAGATCAGGCAGCAGAACCTGCTGTGATGCACTGTGGTGGGATAGGCTGCGGACACTCACGCTAGGCAGATTCACCAGAAAGCGACTGGCACCTGTAGAACTGTACCCCAGTGATGGTCATTGCCTTTGAGGAGGGAGGGGAATGAAAGATTAAGCTGTTATTCCTGTACTTCCTGTATTGTCAGCCATGGCTCAGTGGGTAGCACTCTCGCCTCTGAGTCACAAGGTTGTGGGTTCAAGGCCCACTCCAGCGACTTGAGCACAAAAATCTCGGCTGACACTCCAGTGCAATACTGAGGGAGTGCTGCACTGTCGGAGGTGCCGTCTTTCAGATGAGATGTTAAACTGCTCTCTCAGGTGGATGTAAAAGATCCCATGGCACTATTTCAAAGAAGAGCAGTGGAGTTATCCCCGGTGTCCTGGACCAATATTTATCTCTCAATCAACATCACTAAAACAGATCCTCTGGTCATTATCACACTGCTGTTTGTGGGAGCTTGCTGTGTGCAAATTGGCTGCCGCGTTTCCTACATTACAACAGTGGCTACACTTGAAAAGTACTTCATTGGCTGTAAAGCACTTTGAGATGTCTGGTGGTCGTGAAAGGCGCTATATAAATGTAATGCTTTCTTTTCTTTTTACTTTGATGATATAGCAGTGCTGTGTTGCATCACAGGGTGGGAAGGGTTGCCACCTTTATATATATATATAAAGTTCACATTATACAGTTAGCAATGGTAAATATTTTACAATTCAACTATCAAATATGTGCCTTCACTATCCAAGTACAGTACACGCCTTTTTCAAAATAAAATACACGGCCACCTAATTCAACACAGGCTGTATTTGCCACATGTGACTGGACCCAGCTGTGTATGGATAGTGAACTTTATTTGTGGTTATAAAGCAATTTTCACTATCAGCTGCCCTCATCGGGTTTACTTTGGGATATCAGCTGATCTCATCGTGTTTTTAACTGTATGTGTGTTTTCATCATTTTACGTACATCGACCAAAATAAATCAATATAAAATGCTTAATACCAGCCTGCGATATTCGAATTGTTTGTTGCTGGGTATGAGCCACATCAGAAGGAACCATCCCAGTTAACCTATTGACTACCCGATTTGACCGCTTCAGATATCTTGGATTCAGCTGTGCCTGTCCCTTTAAAAAAAAAAAAAATGGCAGAAGCCAAAACAGTCCTTTTGTTCTTGTGCAAGACCAATTTGTCTTTCCTCTCCCTCTTCCTTCCATTCATTTCCTATATAAAGACAGTTGATGTTGAAATGTCTGCTCTGGTTTGTGGCTAGAGTTGCAGCAAAGCAGCCAGCGCTTTCTGTTTGATGTTATTCAGAGATTTCTGCCCTCCACAGGGAGATGAACATTCTGCTGCCAGGAAGGAACTTGTCTTTAGGCCTCTTTGCAAACTCACCAGACACTGATTCCGGAATCGCTGAGTCTGTGATGAGCCTCACTTCTTCTCCCCAGCCCCCTCATCAAACTTGGATGTCCAGATCTATTTTTAGGGGCGTGTCGAGAGTGGCAGAGAATCAATGGAAGAAGCTTAAAGGGAGAGATAACAGTACGGCTGCAAACCATCAGTGATAGGTGATTACCCATGACCAAGACCTCTGGTTTGCTCTTCTCACAGAGGTTGACTGTTCAGTCATTGTTAATCAGTGCCCCTGATTATAGGCAACAGCACCTTCTAACTTGTAGACCAAGCCACTGCTTTTCTACCTTCATAACAAAACAGAGGAAAGTGGACCTCAAAACACCTTGGGAACATAGGAACAGGAGTAGGCCTCGAGCCTGTTCCGCCATTCAATTAGATCATGACTGATCTGTATCATAACACTACCTGCCTTGGTTCTGTAACCCTTAATACTCTTGCCTATTAACATAAATCTATCAATTCAAGAACAAAATACTGCAGATGCTGGAATACCAACAGAAAATGCTGGAAACACTCAGCGGGTCAGGCAGCATCGAGGAGAGAGAAACAGAGTTAAAGTTTTGGGTCGAGGACCCTTCGTCAGAACTGGAAAAAGGTTAGAGAAGCGAGATTTTTAAGCAAGTGCAGGGGGCAGAGACGGGGGGGAGGGGAGGAAAGAATAAAGGGAAGATCTGTACCAAGCTGGAAGGCAGGAGAGAGTGACTGACAAAAGGGATGATGATGCAAGGCAAAAGGAGAAGGTAATGGGACAAGTTAAGAAACAAAAGAGGACTCTAGATGAGGTGTAAATGGTGATGGCAGAATCATCAACAGCTGCCATGTGAGAAAAAAAGGGGAAATAAATATAGGGGATGAGGTTATAGTCTGAAACCATCAATGATAGGAGATTACCCATGAACAAGAGCTCTGGTTCTATCAGGATCAGTTTTGAAATTTTCAATTGACCCCCCAGCCTCAACAGCTTTTTTGGGCGGGGGGAGAGTTCCAGATTTCCACTTACCCTTTGTGTGGGGAAAAGAACATTCTGGAATTCCTTGTAATAAAAAATGGAATTTGACTTATTCATTCAGTGCAAACCAATGGCTCTACCCGTAGGGTTCTCCCCTGACCTCCGATCAAATATTGTAATATTTTAAAAATAATCCTCATTTACAGAGCTGCTCCAACGGAGCCATTTGAGAACGCCACATGTGAAGCAGACGTGCAGCTACGATTTTAGGCAGGGGATTCCTCCCATGGATTGAGGCTTTCCATTTGTTTGGCCTCATTGACAAAAATTGAAGAGCAATCAACCCCCTTTAAAACCTCCGTCTTTCAGATGAGACGTTAAACCGGGGCCCCGTCTGCTCTCTCAGGTGGACATAAAAGATCCCCCGCGGCACTATTTTGACCTTTGTACAGTTAATACTAGATCTACCTGGTCTTATTTATAATTATATACTATGCAAGTTGATGAGTGTGAAGTGATATGCCACATGTCGTATGATGCACACCACTTTGAACTTGATGCGCCACATTCCTCGGGTTGCCATTCAAATATCCTATTTCCAGGTCAAGATGATAAGGATAAACACGATAGACTACTACAATGGGACAAACTAGAGACGGGCACATGGTTGTACTTCAGATTCAGCAGTTGGGTTTTCAAAAGGTAATGCCAGTGTTATACTATTCTAAAATGACAGGGAGATTTACAGAAAGTCATACCACTGCTAAATAACCAAAGATTCGATGAATGCTTATCGGAAGTGCCGTCTTTCGGATGAGATGTTAAACCGAGGCCCCGTCTGCTCTCTCAGGTGGACGGAAAAGATCCTGCGGCACTATTTCGAAGAAGGGCAGGGGAGTTATCCCCGGTGTCCTGGACCAATATTTATCCCTCAACCAACATAACAAAAAAACAGATTATCTGGTCATGATCACATTGCTGTTTGTGGGTGCTTGCTGTGCACAAATTGGCTGCCGTGTTTCCTACATTACAACAGTGACTCCACTTCAAAAAGTACTTCATTGGCTGTAAAGCGCTTTGAGACGTCCGGTGGTCGTGAAAGGCGCTATAGAAATGCAAGTCTTTCTTTCTTCAAGTTGCTTGCTAAGTTGTATGTGGTTGAACTGGAGGTCCAGGCTCGAGTTTCAGTAGGCCTTGGCTCCTGGGGCCCTTGTGCCCACTAATACTACCACCCAGCCTATCCAGTAAAGAAAGGGATCACCAATCAGGAGTGATTAGTTCTTTTTTTTTAAATAAAGAGAAAACCCCAAACCGAGCTCGGGGACTGGAAATCCCAGCTGCTTTGGGTCATTTTAACCCTGTTTTGTCATTGGCAGTAGATGTTGACACTTCTCTGGCCCCATGCCCAGAGTCAGCAGAGCTCTACAAAGGCAGGTTAGGAGAAACGGTTCCCTGATAATCTGGTATAAAAATCAACACAGTCCTGACTGTTTGTAGCTCCACCTCGGGAAAGAGCGGTTACTGTGCAACTGCATCAGCACAGTGCTGACATCATTCTGGGCAGCTGCTGGATGCTGGCTGCTCCTTTACCATCTGAAGTGTTTTGTAGAAAGCAGAAGGTAAGGCGTCAAATACTTTTGTCTTTTTTAAAAAAAAATGAAAAGTATTTTTTTTTTGGTCTTTTTTTTCAACGAGTTTGGCAGCGCAGATACTGAGACGATATTAATTTGGTGTAAAGCTATATAATATGTATATATGCACTGTGATGTATAGAACCAGAAGGAAGAGCCAGATTGACAGAGGGAGTGAAACAGTAAAATATGAGGCACTGACGCAACAAGGGATGAAATAAGTGTGTTTCACATAGAGGGAACGACTGTGTGAGGTGCAAATATAAAATGGGATGGGATGGGAATACTAAATGAGTGGAAATCCTGGTTAGGGTGGCAAATCGGAATAATTAATGTCTGTAAGGTTTGAATTGTGATTATTTAGAAAAAACAAATCTTTAGTCGTTCATGTAACGGATCACATAAAGGGGGTTTCATCCCTTTTTAGAGGGTCTCGGGGGGGGGGCGGTACACTGTGTAACATTTTTGGAAAGCGTGAACTAGAAATGACATGTATTGACTCACTGAATTCCAGATTTAGGGTGGGGGCAAAAGGGTTAGACAACATGTTGAATTGACTGATTTTTAAAAAAAAAACTTGGCAATGTTTAGAGAAGAGATTGGTTTGAGAGAAAAAAACACAAATAGGTTTTATATTGCAACACAGTACTTTAAAAAAAAAAAAATTCCATTGAATACCTGGGAATGGTTATAAAGCAGCAACATAATCAAGGGGTGGAGCTGGCATCCAGAACCGAGCAGTTTATACCTGCCTTCAGAACCCTAAGATGAAAATGCTGCCTTCAGACCAGTCTACAGTAGCTGCTATTTGTGTTTTTCTATCGATGTCTACATAGTGTGAAGTTTTGGGTCCATATTTGTATCGGGGGCAGCTGTCGGTACAGCTGAGTGTCTGTGTGCTTTGGGTGATAATGGTCATATTAGGTGGCTAATGTTTGTGATGTCCTCACGGCAAGTTTAGAGATAAACAATCTGCAGTTGATTTCCTATAAAATTCTATGAGCTCTAAATATTGCATCACAATTTAAATTTACCTGTGTATATTGTATCATGTCTTAGATTTATCCATATATATTGTATCCATATTAATTTACCTGTATAGAAACATAGAGATAGGAACAGGAGTAGGCCATTCGGCCCTTCGAGCCTGCTCCGCCATTCAATGAGATCATGGCTGATCTTCGTCTGAGATCATAGCTGATCTTACCAGTTCAGTACCCCGTCCCCGCCTTTTCTCCGTAACCCTTAATCCCCTTAGCCTTCAGAAATATATCCAATTCTCTCTTGAAAATATTTATTGAATTAGCCTTCACAGCCCTCTGTGGCAGGGAATTCCACAGGCTCACCACTCTTTGAGTGAAGAAATTCTTCCTCATCTCTGTTTTAAATGATTTGCCCGCTATTTTTAGACTGTGGCCCCTGGTTCTGTGCTCCCCGGCCATTGGAAACATTCTCTCTGAATTCAGCCTGTCCAGGCCTGCCATAATTTTATATGTTTCGATGAGATCCCCTCTCAATCTTCTAAACTCCAGTGAGTACAAGCCCAAACTATTTAATCTCTCTTCGTAGGTCATTCCCGCCATTCCAGGTATCAGCCTGGTGAATCGCCGTTGCACTCTTTCCATGGCAAGAACATCCTTCCGCAGATGGGGCGACCAAAACTGTACACAATACTCCAGATGCGGTCTCACCAGCACCTTGTACAGCTGTAGTAAGGTATCCCTATTCCTATACTCGAACCCCCTTGATATGAAGGCCAACATACCATTTGCCTTCTTAATCGCCTGTTGCACCTGCATGCTCTCCTTCAGTGACTGGTGCACAAGAACACCCAGGTCCCTCTGCACTTCCCCATCTCCCAATCTATTGCCATTTAGATAATAATCTACCCTCCTGTTTTTACCCCCAAAGTGGATAACCTCGCATTTATCCACATTATAGTGCATCTGCCACGTATCCGCCCATTCCCCCAACCTGTCCAAATCGCACTGTAGCCTCCTGACATCCTCATCAGAGCCCACCCCTCCTCCTAGTTTAGTGTCGTCAGCGAATTTGGAAATATTGCATCCAATTCCCTGATCCAGATCATTTATATATATTGTGAACAGCTGGGGTCCCAGGACAGATCCTTGCGGCACCCCGCTGGTCACTGCCTGCCACTCCGAAAACGAGCCGTTTATTCCAACTCTCTGTTTTCTATCCGCCAGCCAGTTCTCTATCCACGTTAATACTTTGCCCCCAATTCCATGAGCCTTAATTTTGCATGATAATCTTTTGTGTGGAACCTTATCGAAGGCTTTCTGGAAGTCAAGGTACACCACATCCACTGGCTCTCCCTCATCTATTTTACCAGTTACTTCCTCAAAAAATTCCAGCAGATTAGTCAAACACGATTTACCCTTTGTAAATCCATGTTGACTCTGTCCGATCCTTTCCCCATTTGTCAAGTGCTCCGCTATTTTATCCTTAATAATGGACTCTAGCATTTTGCCCACAACCGATGTAAGGCTTACTGGTCTATAATTCCCTGCTTTCTCTCTACCCCCCTTTTTAAATATTGGGGTAACATTAGCTACCCTCCAATCCACGGGTACTGTTCCCGAGTCAATGGAGTTCCGGAAGATGATCCTTAGAGCATCTGCTATCTCCAGGGCCACCTCCTTAAGTACCCTAGGATGTAGTTTATCAGGCCCCGGGGATTTGTCGGCCTTCAGTCCCCTCAACTTACCCAACACCATATCCCTAGAGATACTAATTTCTGTCAGCTCCTCCCTCTCATTAGTCCCTATGTTTGCCGATATTCCTGGGAGGTTATTTGTGTCCTCCTTTGTGAATACAGAACCAAAGTATGAGTTTAATTGGTCTGCCATTTCCTTATTCTCCATTATATATTCTCCCGAATCGGACTGCAAGGGACCGACTTGGGATTTTACCAGTCTTTTCCTCCTGATATACCGATAAAAGCTTTTGCAGTCTGTCTTTATGTTTGCTGCAAGTTTACTTTCGTATTCTATTTTCCCCTTCCTGATTAATCCCTTTGTCCTCTTTTGCTGTATCCTGTACTGCCCCCAATCTTCCAGTCTGGTGCTTTTTTTTGCCAGTTGATATGCCCTTTTTTTTTATTTTATGCTGTCCCTAATTTCCCTCGTTATCCACGGTTGAGTCACCTTTTTAGGTTTATTTTTATGCCAAACCGGTATAAACATGTTCTGGAATTCTTCCATTCTATCTTTGAATGCTTGCCATTGTCTATCCACTGTCAATCCCCCCAGAAACACCACCCAATCAATCTTACCCAATTCCCGTCTCATACCCTCGTAATTCCCTTTATTTAAGTTCTGGACCTTAGTCTCTGATTCAATTTCCTCACTCTCCATCTCGACTGAGAGCTCGATCATATTATGATCGCTCTGACCCAAGGGGCCTCGTACAAGAAGATTGCTGATAAGTCCCTTCTCATTGCACAATACCCAGTCTAAAATGGCCTGATCTCGAGTCGGCTCCTCGACATATTGGTCCAGATAACCGTCCCGAAAACATTCCAGGAATTCCTCCTCCTCAGAATTTTTACTAATTTGGGTAGTCCAATCAATATGTAAATTAAAGTCACCCATGATGACAGCTGTGCTCTTATCGCACGCTTCTCTAATTTCCCTTTTTATGCCTTCCCTCACCTCCATATTACTATTTGGAGGCCTATATATCACACCCACTAACGTTTTCCTCCCCTTGCTATTTCTCATTTCTACCCATACAGATTCCGTTTCATCCGAGTTAATATCCTTCCTTTCCATTGCATTAATCCCCTCCTTTACCAGCAATGCTACCCCACCTCCCCTACCTTTTTGCCGATCCTTCCTAAATATTGTATATCCCTGGATGTTAAGTTCCCAGCCTTGCCCACCCTGCAGCCACATTTCTGTAGTCCCAATCAAATCATACTTGTTTACCTCTATTTCCACAACTAATTCATCCACCTTGTTCCTAATGCTTCTAGCATTAAGATACAAAGCCTTCAGGCTTGCTTTTTTCACACTCTCATTATGAATTAGTTTGGCCCTTTGTGTTTCTCTCCTTTGCTTATTGCTTCTCACCTTTCTACCATCTATTTCTGACTTCATATGACTTCCCTCTTTTCCACTACCTAGGTTCCCATCCCCCTGCCAAATTAGTTTAAATCCTCCCGAACCGCCCTAGAAAATATTACCCCGAGGACATCGGCTCCCTCACAGTTCAGGTGTAGACCGTCCCCTTGGTACAGGTCACTCCTCCCCAAGAACTGGTTCCAATGCCTCAAGAATTTAAATCCCTCTCCCTTGCACCACTGCTCAAGCCACGTATTTAGCTTATCTATCTTACTCTCTCTAAACTTATTAGCTCGTGGCGCTGGTAGCAATCCAGAGATTACTACCTTTGAGGTCCTACTTTTCAATTTAGCTCCTAACTCCCTAAATTCAGCTTGTAGGACCTCCTCCCTCTTTTTACCTACATCGTTGGTACCTACATGTACCACGACAACTGGCTGATCCCCCTCCCCCTTCAGAATGCTCTGCACCCGCTCCGAGACATCCTTGACCCTTGCACCAGGGAGGCAACATACCATCTTGGAGTCTCGGTCTCGGCCACAGAAACTCCTATCTATCCCCCTTACAATTGAATCCCCTATCACTATAGCCCTATCCCTCTTTTTCCCGCCCTTCTGTGCAGCAGAGCCAGTCATGGTGCCCTGAACCTGGCTGCTGGTGCCTTCCCCTGATAAGTCATCTCCCCCAACAGTACCCAAAACGGTAAACCTGTTTTGGAGGGAGATGACCGCAGGTGACTCCTGCACTACCTTCCTGCCTTTACCCTGCCTTTTGGTCACCCATTTACTGTCTGAGCTAGCCTTTACCTGCGGTGTGACCAACTCACTGAATGTGCTATCCACAACATCCTCAGCATCGCGTATGCTCCAGAGTGAGTCCACAGTACAGTACCCACCTTAAATTTACCTGTGTGTATATATTATTTATATATATATAGTATCTATCTTAAATTTACTTGTATATAATGTATCCACCTTATATTTCCCTGCATATATTGTACCCACTTTAGATTTACCTACATATATTATATCCACTTTACGTATAGCTGAATATGTTGTATCCAACTAAGATTAACCTGAATGTATTGTATCCACCTTAAATTTACCTATCCATAATTATATCCACTTTAATTTTCCCGACTATAATTTTATATAGCCTTAAATGTACCTGTCCACAATTATATTCATAACAGATTTACATGGTAAAGTAACCCTCTGAATTAAAAAATATATATATTTTAGAATGTTTAAAAAACCTGTTGAACTACTCGCCTCCTGGTACATGGTAATGAGCTATCTCCAAAGGGTCAGAACAGAGCAAACTGAGGCAGGGAGGTAGAATTTTCCAGGTGCTCATTTTTAACGTGGTGGGAAAGATCTGGTCAATTAACGTGAGTATATATTTTGGCTTTGACTGGGAAAGTGCATTCTCTGCACTCTTTAATGCTCAATGGGGCAGGACTTCAGCCATATGATCCAAAGGTTAATCAGTTGGAGGGGGAGAAGGCAGGGGGTTGGGGGCGGGACAGTACTGTCTGGGTGGACTCGCTGATCACCGAAGTACATGTCCCCCCCCCCCCCCGCCCGATAAGGTTTAGGTGGTCGCAGTTTCCCCCAAAGGCAGGAAGCTGAACCTGTGTAATTTAATACAATGGACAAGCTTTGAGTCGGGGAACGGCGAGCACTTAAAATGGAATTTATGTTGCTAGCACTCGCACCCCGGTTCTGTTCCTGATCTGAGCCATGTAGAGTGGGAAGGACACCAGGCAGAGGCTGCAGTCTCTCCCAGTAGGTTAGGTGGGGATGGCGGGGGGTGAAGGGAAAGTCAGATGGGTCACACACCACTAGAGCAGCCCTGGGTGCCTCCCATCAGTTGGGTACAGGCGGCATTATTGGAAGCCTGGCAGTAGTATGCCTGCCCACCACCAAGTGGCACAAAAATCAGCAAAAGTTGAGAACCTTGCCACTGTGTAGGGACAAAAAGGGCAACGTTTTACTTTTGAATGGAGTGAAATGAAGACCTGTTATCACACAAGCGGGAAGGCCGCGTGACTTTGTTACTAAGGTGATTTGAGGGAGCTAGAAATCGGCACGAACCTCCCAAGTGTGTATGAAATGTGTTGATTCCAGAAATAGAAAGACGTCAATTTTAACTGCTGTGTCTTTTTTAAACCAGCAAGCTGACAAACTGTGTTTCATATCCCTGCCCACTGCAGCCACCATATAATCAACAATTATAGTCTACCTTTGGACCACAACACTAAACAGCACAGACTGAAAAACTGCCGGACGGGAGAAAATAGGGCTCACCCTTGCCCACTAACTGAGCTCAGTTGGGGGTCTTCACTGAGTCAACTGGTTGAGTCACCCTACAGAAACCTAGGCACAAGAGGAGGCCATTCAGCCCCTCAAACCTGTTCCGCCATTCAGTGAGATCATGGCTGATCTGTACCTCAACCCCATTTACCCACCTTAGCTCCATATCCCTTGGTACCCTTACCCAACGAAAATCTATCGATCTCAGTCTTGAAAATTTCACTTGACCCAGTATTCACAGCCTTTCGGGGGAGAGAATTCTAGATTTCCATTACTCTTTGTCTGAAAAAAGTCACTCTTAAATGGCCGCACTCTAATTTTAAGATTATGCCCCCTTGTTCTGGATTCCTCCAACAGATGAAATAGTTTATTTTCACTATCAAACCCTTTATCATTTTAAGGACCTCAATTAAATCATATGAACATACAAACAGGTAAAGACCCTCTGGTCCATCGAGCCTCTCCCATATGATTGCGATACCGTGTGCATTCTCATTTTCCTATACCTTTTGATTTCAAGCTGGACAAGTGAATTTTGCATTTGATAAGAGTTTCCCCCCGAACTTATGCGCCTCCAAGTCACTCTCCCCAACCCGTCCCCGGCCATTACATTTTCCTCCATATTCTCGTACTGCTCCTTGCCCTGATCCGAGAGCAGAAGGAAGCACTGCTAATTACAAAGGAAAATAGATTGGGTGGTGTCATGAATCTTACCATTCATGTAGAAATGACTCATGAGATAACACTGGGCAGCCAGCTGGTGGCGCCGACCAAGGAAAGTATAAATACTCGGGCGAGGGCCCAGCTTGCTCAGGACGTTTTTGTAACCAGGAACTAGTGATGTAACTAGAGCTCATGGTTGTGAAACAGTTGATTAAAGCCTTGTTTTATACTCAAAGCAAGTGCTTAGTAGTTTTCTTATGTCTGGCGGAATATGATGAGGACTTTGAAGGACACCAGTTAGGAGGAGAATGGGGATTTGAACTAACAGAGGGAGGTAGAGTGTGGGGGGAGTTACCTGCTTATCAAGCAAATCCTTCAAGATCAGAAATGTGGCTGCAAACACTTCACCGACTCCTGCTCAGTACAAACTCTGGCCGCAGTGTAGGGTCAATGCAAAATAAAACTCCCTTTACGTGAATTCAGCGAGGTGCCTTAATCTTGCTGAAGAGCACAGTGTGAATTTTCCCATTCCCTACGCCAGCCATTCTTGTTGGTCCATGTTTGCGAGACTGCCAATCATTGCCAAATTATAGTCAGTTGTTTACTGTGATCTGGACTTTAGGGTGGGCACCTGGCCTAGACATCAAAAATCAGCAGCCAGGGAAGGAGTCAAGCTCAGGACTGAGAGGTGAAAGCTTATTGTTTTAACCCACCACCCACAGTTTTACTTGGGATGTCAAATTTTGGGAGTCCTGTCTGTAGCGTAAAACATGCTAATGAGAGGTTCCATCATTAGATGTATAGTTATCCCTCTTTATAACATTTAGGATACTTCAGTCCAACTTTAACTCTTAACATTCCTTCCCCAATTGAGGCCGTATTATTCACTTCAGTAGCTTTAACTATATATGTTATTTAAAATTTTGCACACTTCATGTCTACAAACATTACTTCCTGTTGTTGAAAGTTTTGCTCTCACTTTGGTGGTTACATTGACAATCCAATGTTGCTATGACAACCGCCGTGATGTAGTTCTAGGATCGGGTCACTAGATGGCTCTGTAGAGTCTGAAATCTTTCTCCCAACTCTGTCACCATCTTGTATGTAAAAAAAATCATCAACTGGGTAATTTATTGGTTCCTTTAATCATTTTTATTTCAGCTGAGGAGTTTCCCGTCCATTTCCAAAATCCAAACAGAGCTGGAGAACCAACGTGAAATATCGCCTCTACGTTTCACTTCTTTTGGTGACAATGTCACAAATTAAAATTTAAGCTCTCCATCGGTACAATCGCCATCTGTGTTGAGATCAGTGACAATGGCATGCCAACGCTCACGAGTGCTGTACAGCTGACTATCTTTAATCATTCTTCGGAATGTTGGCAAAACCGGCATTTATTACCCACCCCTAGTTGCCCGTGAAAAGGTGGTGGTGAGCCTTCTTCTAGATAAGAAAGGCCTGCATTTATATAGTGCCTTTCATGACCTCAGGGCATCCCAGCCAATGAAGTACTTTTGAAGTGCAGTCACTGTTGTAATGTAGGAAACGCGGCAGCCAATTTGCGCACAGCAAGCTCCCACAAACAGCAATGTGATAATGACCAGAGAATCTGTTTTTTAGTGATTTTGATTGAGGGATAAATATTGGGCACCAGGGAGAACTCCCCTGCTCTCCTTCAAAATAGTACCATGGGATCTTTTTCGTCCACCTGAGGCAGCAGATGGGGCTTCGGTTTAACTTTTCATCCAAAAAACGGCACCTCCGACAGCGCAGCACTCCCTCAGTTGGTGTATCAGCCTAGATGTTTGTGTTTAAGTCTCTGGAGTAGGACTTGAACCCACAACCTTCTGATTCTAGAGATGAGGTGTGCTACCACTGAGTCATGTTGATTACTCGCTTGAGAAATGCTGCAGTCCGTGTGGTGAAGGTGCTCCCACAGTGTCGTTAAGTGGGGAGTTCCAAGATTTTGACCCAGCGATGGTGAACGCATATCTAACCATATACACTCCCTCTGTCTCTCTGACAGCACAAGAGGATAAATCCATTAAAGAAGGCAAGTAAAGCTCTTGGTTTTACATCTAGAAACATAGGGGCTGAAAATCTGCGGGATGGGGGATTGAAACCTGGAGTAAATACCAGGATACACCCGCCAGGGAACTCCTGTCGCTCACCCGGCCAAAGAGTGATCGATAGGGGTGGGGGGAAGGGGAGTAGAAAGAGGGGCTAAGCTGGGAGAGAAGGAAAGGTGAAGGAGATCTGCCAGTATATGCAAATCGTGACAAACATACTAGGGATAGAACAGTCACTGAACAACCTTAAGGTCAGTTTTCACCCCTTGCTTTCAATATTTTAATTCATGAGAATTAGATGAGGGAGTCTAAGGGTACAAGGACACTGCTGCCATCACATTGATGTGCAGCGGTTTCTGATTTGACTCCAGACAGTGGTATGAAACCCCCTGGGTATGATTGTCTAACACATCACTTAGGCCCATATGGAGTGCATCTCTGCCACAGCCCTAAGCTCTGGTGGTTGATAGTATCTCCTTCTTACTATCCATGCTCACCGTGAAAGGCAACATCCATGAGCAGGCCTGAGTTTCTTACAGGCTTAAACTTATGCGTGAAGTGACTAAAGCAGCACGCGGCAGGCAGGGTTAGCAATCTATCCTCGTACTAGCCCAAAACGTTAACCTGTCCTTTCTTTTTACAGATGCTGGTATTTATTTCAAATTCCCAGCATTTGTAGTTATTTTTTTTAAACATAGGAATTGCTAGAAGAAAAACGACCACGGCCCATCTAGTTCGCCCTCCACCATCCTGGTAGTCACACGATACAATAATGGAGTTGTTGACTAATCACAGCAATCCATCTATTGGTCCACACCAGACCCAGACATAACGCAAGGAAAACCCCAGTGGTGGAGGGCTTTGGGAACCATCTTCCTGATTATTTCCCTTGTAATGCGGATGCATGCACTTGAAATAGTCCAGGAGGCCCCCTCCTCACCACCCTTGAACATGACATCATTTGACCTCGTCCACGCTTTGCATACCCAGGAATGACTGACGTAAGAAAACTACTAGGCACTTGGTCTAAGCGTTAAACAAAGCTTTAATCAACTGTTTTACAACATGGAGGTCTAGTTGTGTCCTTCACTAGTTCCTGTTAAGAATGTCCTGCGCAAGCTGGGAGCGTGCCCGAGTATTTATACTCTCCCTGGACAGCGCCACCCGCAGGCCGCTCAGTATTATTTCATAAGTCTTTCTTTCATGAATGACTGATTCATGTCAATTACTATATACTGAGGGCAATGCATCAGCTGCCCCTTCATACAAAGAAGGTTTTCCTTTATCTGATCAATTGCCAGATGAAACAAATCTGGTCTGCTTTGACGCAGCCCATCTTAAGCCGGTGGTCTCACAAGGAAAGTCCGTTTCCGCTTCCACTCCAGTTAGTTCAGAAACATTCACACCTCCTTACATATAAATAAAGTTATGAAAGAAAAAATAAATATTAATGCCATTTTATAATGTGTAGTCGGCCCAAGCTTGGCTTCTCTCACACTCCTGGGCACTTTCAAGTTTTTCTTTGTCAAGTGCTTCTGCTTGTACTCTTGATCATCGACATGCAGTCAAATCTGTACAAGCTTGCAAATGTGAATGGGTCGAGCTCTACCTATTAGTTTCAGGCTGGTAACTGCAGCCTGAACAGACTGCTAATTTCAGAACCCTGGATAGAATATCGGTGGCGTGTAACCAGTGAACACTCCTGGACAGTTCCCTCCTCAGAGGAGGACTATGTTTTATTTTTTATTGGTAATTGCTTTCATTTTTAATGACCGTCATGTGTCCTCATTCCTCCAGAGGGCGCTGTTTTCTTTAAAATGATTCCAATTTCTTTGAATTGTTTATAGTTTGCATCACCACAACACGAGCCCCGTCCAGTCCTGTCAGGTGGAGTGTTGAATGAGATAGCGAGCGTAATCAGCTCCGTAGTGTCTAAGCAATGTGTCCCACTTCAGGTGGGTGGATCAGTCATCCCCCAGACTGGTCAACTGGCCTGGGACGAAAATGATCGCCCTGCATAGAAACATAGAAACATAGAAAAATAGGAGCAGGAGTAGGCCCTTCGAACCTGCTCTGCCATTCAATACGATCATGGCTGATCCTCTATCTCAATACCATATTCCCGCTCTCTCCCCATACCCCTTGATGTCTTCAGTGTCTAGAAATCTATCGATCTCCTTCTTCAATATATTCAGTGACAGTGGCAGGGTGACAGAAATGTTCCAACTATATGTCTCATTTTGCTGACTGACAATACAATCTACCAGCCAATTGCGTTAAGTCAAGTGTAAGGCTTCTTTAATTGTAAAACTGAAATATAAATGAGGTCTTGATGATCCAGACAGGAATCGGAGTCAAGTTTATAGACGTTGTAAAGCACGTTCTGAGGGGATTGTGGTAGCTCCATTTTTTGTGCCAGTGCTGTTTGGATTGTTGGGTTCCACTGGCGGCTTCTTGAGTGGTTGGATTGAGAGTGAGTAGAGGCAACGTCAGAATGGTGGCTCCTCACTTTATGGGCTCTGACTTCTCCCTGTTCAATTGGATTTCAATCACAGGCAACTTCTAGCCATTGGAAGCCTTGCCACAGACAATCGACCCAATCAGAGACACATCTCTGGTGCTGCTGCTTAACCTGGAACTGCTGAATCTCCGCAAACTTCAGAAACCCCCCCTAAATGGTCATCTTTAAATGGTCATCGTAAATGGTCATCTTTAAAGCTTTGATTAGATATCTCAAACTGGTATAATAACAGACTTGCATTTGGACAACGCCTTTCACCACCTCAGGATGCCCCAGAGCGCTTTACCGCCGATCAAGTACTTTTGAAGCGCAGTCACGGTTGCACCGTAAGGAAACGCGGCAGCCAATTTGCGCCCAGCAAGATCCCACAATCAGCAGTGGAAATAAATGGCCAGATCATCTGACCCTGAACTGACTTTGGCAGCCTAACAATCTGGAAGAGTAGGCAGCCCTCCTGGCTACCAATTTCAAAATGCATTTCTATCCCTGGCGTTTTTCGCTATGATTGAATGGGTTTTCCCTGATCTACACTTTTGATAAGCCAGTCTCCTCAGGCCACTCTACCGTATCTCCAAGCAGCATTGTCATAGGCCTAAACAAAAATCTGTTCTCTTTCTCATGGAGTGGTGACATATACAGGGAAGAAAATAAGCTTGGAATAGAGCAAAGATTTCAAAAGGAGACTCTGTAAACCAATACATTTAAGGGTACGCTAACTAAAAGTCCAGCAATGTTAGTTTACAACATTATTAAAATATTTATTTTCCATTCAATCGCCCACTTCCCTCCCAAATGCACCGACTCATGTTGGGGAGCTTTTATGCAGGTCGTAGCAACCTGCCGATGTCTCTCCCAATTGGCCATTCTTCACGTGTGCCCCTACTTTAGCCTTGCCTGAAATTGGCTAACTCAGCACGGGCCATAGATTTAGATGTTGATTTTCCCTACCAATGTATCTGTGGATCACTCATTTCCCAGAAACAAAGGAAAAGGTGGTGGTGCGGGGGAGTGATTTGACAGCACAAGTCTCCACCCTGTTTACCGTTGCTCTGGGATTTCTGGTTCTTCACTTAGGTGTAGCGACGGGGTGAGGGTCGGGGGGCAGAGCGCAGGTTCAAGCCACTATGGAGCTGAGGTGGGGAAGGGCAGACCAGGGTCTCCTGCCTCAATTTCCTCCAGGTCTGACCGAAATGCAGGGCCACCAGAAGAGGTTGGTGGTAGGCCGTGCACCTGACTCTCTCAAGGACTGAACAGGCTGGGGCTGGAAGATTGAACAGGCTGGGGCTCTTTTCTCTAGAAAAGAGAAAGCTGAGGAGTGACCTAATAGAGGTCTTTAAAATGATGAAGTGGCTCGATAGGGTAGAAGTAAAGAAGGTGTTTCCACTTGTAATTGTAGCGCCTCTACTCTCAGCCTGGCTGAGACCTGCTAACTCAGCATCGACCGGGGATGAAACCTGGAACTGTCCTGATCTGTATGGCTGGGCCACTTGCTAACTTAACGGGATGTACCATACGGGGAGTGGGCGGTAGACTTAGGTCGATCCGCAGAAACTTCAATTTACCTTTTATTATGGAGCAGGTCTTTCTTTTCGTCTCCTGTGTCTACAAAGTACAGGCTGTCAGCTGTCTTTTCAGACAGGAGACCACTGACCGTCCGTTCCTGCAGCCGCGCATCCTCCAGAAACTCCGCCACTTCGGTAACAGTGCTGCGTTTGGTCCAGTTCTTCTTCTTCTTAGCAAAACAGATCCTCTGGTCATTATCACATTGCTGTTTTGTGGGAGCTTGCTGTGCGCAAATTGGCTGCCGCATTTCCCACATTACAACAGTGACTCCACTTCAAAAAGTACTTCTACGACAGCAAAATACTGCGGACGCTGGAAATCCGAAATAACAACTGAAAATGCTGGAAAAACTCAGCAGGCCAGGCAACATCCGTGGAGAGAGAAACAGAGTTAACGTTTCAGGTCAACGAAGGGTCTTCGACCTGAAACGTTAACTCTGTTTCTCTCTCCACGGATGTTGCCTGGCCTGCTGAGATTTTCCAGCGTTTTCTGTTGTTATTTCAAAAAGTACTTCATTGGCTGTAAAGCGCTTTGAGACGTCAGGTGGTCGTGAAAGGCGCTATAGAAATGCAAGTCTTTCTTTTCTTCTTGTTGGTCGGCCTGTTTACCACACCCATATCGGGCAGGAAGCTGCTCTTGACTCTCAACTGATGACTTCTTGATCTGACTGGGTGGTTGGACCAGGGCAGAAGGGCAGTCAACGCACAGCACTCTCATTCATTTCAAGAGTGACATTGGCAGCAGGGTGGAAATGGTTCACTGTCTGTCCCTCTTAACTGGGCAGCACTGGGTGGCAAAGGTGGAAGCCAAAAGCCAGGAGGAAATTAAATTCTCACAATCTGGAGAGGGAATCTGTTTATACTGAAATAACAACAGAAAATGCTGGAAAAACTCAGCAGGCCAGGCAACATCCGTGGAGAGAAATTAGAGTGACGTTTTGGGTCTAACCTGAAACATTGACTCTATTTCTCTCTCCACGGATGTTGCCTGGCCTGCTGAGTTTTTCCAGCATTTTCTGTTGTTATTTCGGATTTCCAGCATCTGCAGTATTTTGCTATCATACTACTGTTTATACTGAAAAACTGTGTGCAGAACCTTCCTCCTCCCATTGGAAGTAGATCAGGGACCTGCTTCTTTGACCAAGCTTTTGGTCCTCTGTCCTAAATGCTCCTTCTGTTGCTCATTATCAAATTTGGTTTGATAATGCTCCTGTGAAGCGCCTTGGGATGTTTTGCTACATTAAAGGCGCTATATAAATGTAACTTCTTGTTGTTGGAAGAAAACTGATCTTGCAAGAGGAGGTGGAGGAGGAGGAAAGCAGTGAGAGGAATGTTTGTAAGGAAAATTATTGCAATTTGCAGATGTTTTGTGCATGCTACTAGATTAAAGCACATAATTAGCAAAACATCAGCCTTGCAAATGGTTTGTGTATGTTTCGAGTCATAAAAAGGCCTGAAAGCTTCCGGCTGTCTTACTCCATTTACTGCTTCTCTGCTCATTGTGCACAGGCTGTGCTTTGTGCAATTGTGTTAGCCATGTGCTGTGACATCCAGCAATCCCCCCGAGCGTGAGTGATTTAATCATGTAGAACGAGAAGTGATGAGACGGAACAGCAGGCAGGGAACGAGGAGGGTGAAACGATTCAATTTAAAAAAGAAAAAGTAACTGAGGAACGACCTGTGACGGAGCAGGCGACAGGTTTCGCCCCAAAATACGGTTAAAGATTGATAACTAATGATTTTCCAACAACTTAATCCTAATAACTTCGGGGGGGGGGGGTGCGCAAATAGCAATAAAAAGTCAGTTTAAGTTAACTTATATTTGAGGGGTGAAGTTATTTTTAGAGGCAATGCGATGACATTGAATCAAAGCTTCGTACACCATCTTAAAGGTGCCTCCTGGGGAAACTATTAACAATCATATAACAGAACAACAGGGAGGAAAAAGCAAATCAATACACAATGGTGTTGTTCCTCTAACTCCACATTAGGAGGCACTAGTCAGGGGGGTGTGGGGGTGACTCTTTCTCATTGCTGTTTGTGGGGTCTTAGTGTGCACAAAATTTCATACCTTTCAAGTAATTAATTGTGTGAAGTGCTTTTTAGTCATTTCTGAGATGTGTCAAGAACATACGAACTAGGAGCAGGAGTCGGCCACTTGGCCCCTCGAGCCTGCTCCGCCATTCAATAAGAGCATGGCTGATCTGCTACCTCGGCCACAAATTTAATTCTGGAGGCGGGATGGGGGAGCAGGTCAGCTGGTTTCCAGGTTCTGGTCCCGCCCCCAGCTGCCTCCGCTCTGCAGATGTGATTTTACCTTGATTGGCCTTGTTGAGCCCGCCCTGCGGGCTTACCGGCCAATTAACAGGGAGCGGGTCTGATGACGTCATTTGATGACACGTCATCTGCCGGTTTCATTAAAGAGGCCATGCATAATTTTATTTTGACAGTTGATCTGTCAGTGTTTGACAACATCGAGGTGCTGCAAACACTGACAAGCACTGCACAAAGGTGCACGCTGCACCCAGGCTCTCCAATGACTCCCTCCATATGCTTATGGAGGGAGTCACAGTACACAGGGAGGTTCTCTTCCCTTCCAAGGGCGGAGGAGACCTCCCCAGGACACCAACTTACCTTGAACCTCCATCCAACCCTCTCTATCTACTTTAACACTTCCCCATCTCACTAGCCACCCCTCACACTCACCCTCAGTCTACTGCAAGCATACCAACTAACGCACAAGGGTGGGCACTTGAGAGGTTTAGCCAATGTCCATGTGAAATTTCTGGTAATGTGTTGTCATACAGTGAAATCTCTTTTTCCAAAAGTGCCCCTTATTGGACAGATCTGAGCAAACCTTGAGAAGTGTCTTACTCAGTTCCAGTGATTGTTCAGTCATAACACGCCCCCCACCCCCTCCCTCCCCAGCTATAGTGATGTGTGTGCATGGAATGGCTTGGACATTAAAGGGATGCTTCACGGTGCTGGTGTGGGATGGTGTCAACCTGCCGCATCATGTGGCAGCCAGGGTTTACAGCGTCAAGTGAACAAAATCTGGCCATGGTGATGCCATCGCTGGCCTCCCAGCCAGCAATTTTATCAGGGGCTGATGCCCTGTGTCCAGTGCATCATCAGGTGGTTGAGGAGGAGGTTGGCGGTGCTGGTGCTGCTGTTGTGGCTGGTTGTGGTGCTGGCGCGGCTGCTCTTCCTCCGAATCTGACAACCAGGAATGAGAGGATGTAAATGGATCCCTTGGAATGAAGAGAATGAGATAGAGGGATTTTTCTTGTTTGATCAAATATTTGCCTCCTGGACATAATGGACCTTCAGGAGTTTCTGGTCCAGAAATAATAAAGCTATCAAATATCACTGACATCCAATTAATTGGTTCATTGCTGAAAACATTATCTGATGGGTTGTGGGAGGGAAAGTTACCATAATCATTAAAAAAGCCATTAGTATTTCACTGAGATATTCCTTGCGGACAAATTGGCTTCAAGATGACGCACCTGGAAATGGATGATTGGAATCAAGTCTTTAGTCTGAAAAGGTGTTGGAAGTAGATTCAACAGCAACTTTCAAAAGGGAGTTGGATACATACTTGAAAAGGAAAAATTTGCAGGGCTGGGGGGAAAGAGCAGGGGAGTGGGACGAATTGGACATCTCTTTCAAAGAGCCGGCACAGGCACAATGGGCCAAATGGCCTCCTTCTGGGGGTAAAATGGGGATAATCCTCTTATCTGCCTGTTCACTACCAGTGAACAGGCAGTTAAGTGGCTGTAATCCCCTTCCCGCCTCCAAGGAGACGGGACCCGGTGCGGGTCGGCTACCCGCCTCCTGGCAAGATGGCACGGAGGCACGTTGGGGGCGGGCTGGGCACCCGCCCCCAGATTCTGCCATTTTCCCGGCAGTCCCGCCTCCATACCCGCCTCCCCAGGGCTGGCAAGATCGCGCCCATTGTTTGAGGAGTGCCAATGTGCTGAACCACTGGTTGTGCTCCAGTCCTGTGTGTTGTTAAAACCCACTATGCCTCACAACAGGATGGAGAGAATCAAAGGGCTGGATTTTGCCAGCCAAGACGAGTTGGGGGCGGGACTGCTACCTTCCGGGTTCTAGTCCCGCCCCCAGTGACGGCTGATGAACAGACGCTATTTTCCCTTGATTGGCCTCGTTAAGCTTGCCCTGCGGGCTTGCCGGCCAATTAAGGGAAAGCCGGTGTCAGATGACATCAGTGCATGACGCTTCATCTGCCAGTTTTCTTAAAGGGACAGGCCCTAAACTATTTTGACAGATGAATTGTCAGTGTTTGACAGCATTGAGGTGCTGTCAAACACTGACAATCACTGTCCAAAGGTGAGCCCTTGCATCCAGGCTTACCAATGACTCTCTCCTTAGGAGAAAGCAGATGGCAGCTGCATGTGAGATTGCAGAAGCCAGCTGTCAATTCTCCCGATCAGATGAGGCTTCACAGAAACAGCAAATCTTGTCACCTGCAGATACGTATAAACAGAATAAAAATATTTCTCACTACATTCTCTCACCTATCTAACAGAAGGCAGAGAGTTGGGATAAATGGTTCATTCTCAGACTGGCAACCAGTAACTAGTGGTGTTCCACAGGGGTCAGTGCTGGGTCCCCAACTCTTTACAATCTATATTAACAATTTGGAGGAGGGGACCGAGTGTAACATATCAAAGTTTGCAGATGATACTAAGATGGGATGGAAAGTAGTGAGTGAGGAGGACATAAAAAACCTACAAGGGGACATAGACAGGCTAAGTAAGTGGGCAGAGATTTGGCAGATGGAATACAATACTGGAAAGTGTGAGGTTATGCACTTTGGCAGGAAAAATCGTAGAGCAAGTTATTATCTTAATGGCAAGAAACTGGAAAGTACTGAAGTACAAAGGGATCTGGGGGTCCTGGTGCACGAAACTCAAACGGTTAGTATGCAGGTGCAGCAAGTGATTAAGAAGGCCAATGGAACGTTGGCTTTCATTGCTAGGGGGATAGAATATAAAAATAGGGAGGTATTGCTTCAGTTGTACAAGGTATTGGTGAGACCGCACCTGGAATACTGCATACAGTTTTGGTGTCCATACTTAAGAAAAGACATACTTGCTCTCGAGTCAGTACAAAGAAGGTTCACTCGGTTAATCCCGGGGATGAGGGGATGGACATATGAGGGGAGGTTGAGTAGATTGGGACTCTACTCATTGGAGTTCAGAAGAATGAGAGGCGATCTTATTGAAACATATAAGATTGTGAAGGGGTTGGATCGGGTGGATGCGGGGAGGATGTTCCCGATGGTGGGTGAAACTAGAACTAGGGGGCATAGTCTTAGAATAAGGGGCTGCTCTTTCAAAACTGAGATGAGGAGGAACTACTTCACTCAGAGGGTGGTAGGTCCATGGAATATGCTGCCCCAAAAAGCTGTAGAAGCTACATCATTACATAAATTTAAAACAGAAATAGACAGTTTCCTAGAAATAAAGGGTTATGGGGAGCGGGCAGGAATTTGGACATGAGTCTAGGTTCGGATCAGTCATGGCCCTGTGGGTAGCGGAGCGGGCCCAGGGGCCGTGTAGCCTGATCCTGCTCCTGTTTCGTGTGTCTAATTCTGTTAGATTCAGGAGATGGTTCTGTGATAGTAGATTGGCGGTTAGGATCAGATCAGCCATGATCTTATTGAGGGGCCGATTGGCCTACTCCTGCTCCTATTTCTTATGTTCTTATGTTCTTATGTTACCTGTGCACAATTGCACCCATCACACTACCTCTGCAGCTGTCATTTGCACACTTACACTGCAGCAGACCCACAGCTCGCCTCGCTGACCCTGGCGGGGTTTCCCACCGTCGGGAAGGCCGCATCAGCAGGCTGAAAATGGGGAAAAGCCTCTTAATTGCCTGTTAACTACCTGTTAACAGGCAGTTAATTGGCTCTAATCTCCTTCCCGCCGCTAGGAGACGGGTCCCTGCGCGAGTCGGGGACCCGCCTCTCGGGAAGATGGTTCAGAGGCGGGTTGGGAGCGGGGTTGGGACCCGCTCCAAATTTTTCCCATTTTTCCAGCAGTCCCGCCTCCAAACCCACCTCCTCAGTGCTGGGAAAATCCAGCCCTATGTGTACAAATGTATCGGACATTTCATGCTTGTGTGCATCTGCTCCTTTGTTTTTTTCAAGCTAACTGAATCCGGTTAAACTAACTGAAAAGGTAGGGAGATCTGGTACGTGAAAGCGAAGAGCCTTCAAAGCGCGACTTGGAGCCTCTTAACCGTGATCAAGAGCTGTTACAAGGGCAGATTATAATAGAACCTGTTGTGAGGCCATGGAGCATTATTAAAAGAAAGAAAGACTTGCATTTCTATAGCGCCTTTCACGACCTCAGGACATCCCAAAGTGCTTTACAGCTAATGAAGTACTTTTGAAGTGTAGTCACTGTTGTAATGTGGGAAACGCGGCAGCCAATTTGCAGACAGCAATGTCCCACATGTGATAATGATCAGATAATCTGTTTTTTTAGGTGTTGGTTGAGGGATGAATATTGGTCAGGTCACTTTATTAAGGGGACAAAGTGGGATCAGTGGGTTATGTTTATCCACAAGTACATGCATCTCCACAAAAATGATCCTGTCATTTTCCATTGGCTAAAGTCTGTTATCAATCATGGTCAAAACAGTTCCTCTGGACCAATAACTGGCAAGTCCGGTGCTCTCCAACTCATCGATAAGGGTATCCTCAGGTCTGGAGTGAGCACTATACTGAGTTGGTGTCTTATCCAACAGGCTGCACTGGGGACAAATCTGCATGGAGGTCAGAGGGAGTGTGCTGCACAAATAGGAGGCCTTAATGAACCAATGGGAGGAAGTGGGCCTTGCGCTTCCTAGCTACTAGTAGGGCGGAATGCATGGATCGTATTCACACTGAATTCTTAAAAGCTGCAGCAGGCAAGGGGGCCACAGCAATAGTCTTGACAAACAGTGTCAGGAATCACCAGCTCACCTTGGACATGCTTTTCTGAGGCTGATGAAAAGGAGTGATTTTTGAAGCATGCAAACCCTTGATATTCCAGACCACTGTTGTGGGTTTTTTTTAAATCCACAATAAAAAGGAATCCTAGTGAGCCTGAAAAGTGCCAATGAATCAGTGGTTCTTGAGATGGTTCTTTGGGTTATTGCAGCAATATACCAGATGGTCAGAAGGCATCTGAAAGGAACAGGCTGAATTCCACTCTTGTAATGAATATGTAGGATACTTGAGGCTCTATTTAAGACTGAAGAATGTCTTAAGGCTCAGAGGAAATCCACCTATATTGTTTTCAACTTTAGCCTGGACATAACCGTTGGACTGTGCTGAGAAGGGATGAAGGGCACTTTCTTGTGTTTCATCAATGACAGCAAAGTTCCAATGCAGGCCAGACACCAAAGACACATACAAACAGTTCTCCCTCATGGTTCAGAATGCCTAGGCTTGCAACTGAGGGGCTTCCTCTGGCCATGTACAAGATCTGGACTTGTGTAAGTGGAGTGTGTCTCAGGGGGGTAGCTGAGAGAGTAGAGAGTACACATTGTATTAAGCAAGCAGAAATTCTACGGGTGTAGATTTCTGAGTAGCATAGCTTGGAGACTCTTAAACGTGGTGATGGGTTTCCACGTTTGTCGGATACCTGGCTGGTGTTTGCGGCTGACACTGTTGCTATTAGTCACGCATCAAGGTGCATTCCTGGGCAGCCTAGTCACTGAGTGGTTGGAGGAAAAAGTGCAGATGAGTGTGTGTTTCCTTGTTGGTCTCACTGGGGGAGAAGCTTTTGAATTCGTTGTTGACCTGGCTGTGGGGCTCCACTTATAATCTCTGCAGGTCTAGTGAAAAGAAAGACTTGCATTTCTATAGCGCCTTTCACGACCACTGGATGTCCCAAAGCGCTTTACAGCCAATTAAGTACTTTTTGAAGTGGAGTCACTGTTGTAATGTAGGAAACATGCCAGCCAATTTGCGCACAGCAAGCACTCACAAACAGCAATGTGATAATGACCAGATAATGTTTTTTTGTTATGTTGATTGAGGGATAAATATTGGCCAGGACACCAGGGATAACAACTCCCCTGCTCTTCTTCGAAATAGTGCCATGGGACAGAGCATGGACCTGGACCTGGGAGAGAGCAGCATCGGCGGCAGAGCTTAAAAGCGGCGGCAGTGAACGAGGCCCGACCACAGAGCCTGGACCTGGGAGAGAGCAGCATCGGCGGCAGAGCTTAAAAGTGGCGGCAGTGAACGAGGCCCGACCACAGAGCCTGGACCTGGACCTGGGAGAGAGCAGCATCGGCGGCAGAGCTTAAAAGCGGCGGCAGTGAACGAGGCCCGACCACAGAGCCTGGACCTGGGAGTGGAGTGAGCAGCGATGCCCAACCAGAGCGGACCTGCGTGAGGTACAAGCAGCGCAGCAACTTTAAAAGGAGGAGCGAGGCGAGGCCTGACCAAATCAGCAGCAGGGGAGAGAGGTAAAAAGTAATCAAAGTGTGACGTCAGCAGGAAGCAGGTAAGTGATTGGTTGGTGAGTATTTCACCTTTTTTAAACTTTAACTCTGGTTTATAGTTTCTAAGGTCTCTCTGGTGTAGCGGGGACTGTTGGTAAAACTATTTAACTGTAGTGTAATTAGTGGGATTGATTGATTTAATTTAAACTCAATTAATTAAAGGGTAAATCATGGCAGGACAGCCCGGCCCTGTGATCTGCTCCTCCTGCGATATGTGAGAACTCAGGGACACTTCCTGTGTCCCTGACAACTACGTGTGCAGGAAGTGCACCCAGCTGCAACTACTGACAGACCGCATTGCGGCGCTGGAGCTGCGATTGGATGCATACTGGAGCGTTCACGATGCTCGGGACATCGTGAATAGCACATTTAGGGAGTTGGACACACCACAGGTAGAGGTTGGACAGGAAGAAAGGGAATGGGTGACCAACAGGCAGAGTACTAGGCGCAGGCAGGTAGTGCAGGGGTCCCCTGTGGCCATCCCCCTCTCCAACAGATACACCACTTTGAGTACTGTTGGGGGGGGCGGTGGCTTATCAGAGGAAGGCAGCAGCAGCCAACTTCCTGGCACCAGGGGTGGCTCTGCTGCACAGAATGGGAGGAAAAAGAGTGGTAGAGCTATAGTAATAGGGGATTCAATTGTAAGGGGAATAGCTAGGCGTTTCTGCGGCCGCAAACGAGACTCCAGGATGGTATGTTGCCTCCCTGGTGCAAGGGTCAAGGATGTCTCCGAGCGGCTGCAGAACATCTTGGAAGGGGAGGGTGAACAGCCAGTTGTCGTGGTGCATATAGGCACCAACGATGTAGGTAAAAAGCGGGATGAGGTCCTAAAAGCTGAATATAGGGAGTTAGGAGGTAAATTAAAAAACAGGACCTCAAAGGTAGTAATCTCAGGATTGCTACCAGTGCCACGTGCTAGTCAGAGTAGAAATAGAAGGATACTTCAGATGAATACGTGGCTAGAGGAATGGTGCCAGGGGGAGGGATTCAAGTTCCTGGGACATTGGAACCGGTTCTGGGGGAGGTGGGACCAGTTCAAACCGGACGGTCTGCACCTGGGCAGGGCTGGAACCGAGGTCCTAGGGGGTTTGTTTGCTAGTGCTGTGGGGGAGGGTTTAAACTAAAATGGAAGGGGGTTGGGAACCTGAGCAGGGAGACAGAGGAAAGGGAAACAAGGATAAAAGCAAAAGATAGGAAGGAGAAAAACAAAAGTGGCAGTCAGAGAAATCAACGGTTTAAATCAAACATGGCCACAGTAAATAATAATTCTAATAGGTCTAAAAGCATTAAAAAAACAAGCCTGAAGGCTTTGTGTCTTAATGCGAGGAGCATTTGTAATAAGGTGGATGAATTGGCTGCGCAAATAGAGGTAAACGAATATAATTTGGTTGGGATTACGGAAACGTGGCTCAAGGATGGCCAAGACTGGGAACTCAACATCCAGGGGTATTTGATATTCAGGAAAGATAGGCAAAAAGGAAAGGGAGGTGGGGTAGCATTACTGGTTAAAGAAGGGATTAACACAATTGTAATGAAGGATATTAGCTCTGATGATGTGGAATCTGTATGGGTAGAATTGAGAAATACTAAGGGGAAAGAAACATTAGTGGGAGTGGTATATAGACCTCCAAACAGTAAGGCGGAGGTTGGGGATGGCATTAAAAGGGAAATTAAAGAAGCGTGCAATAAGGGCACAGCAGTCATCATGGGTGACTTTAATCTACATATAGATTGGGCCAACCAAATTGGTAACAATACTGTGGAGGAGGAATTCCTGGAGTGTTTACGGGATGGTTTCCTGGACCAATATGTCGAGGAACCAACCAGAGATCAGGCCATCTTAGACTGGGTATTATGTAACGAGAAAGGATTAATTAGCAATCTTGTTGTACGAGGCCCCTTGGGTCAGAGCGATCATAATATGATCGAATTCTTCATTAAGATGGAGAATGAAGTTGTTGACTCAGAAACAAGGGTCCTCAATTTAAATAAAGGAAACTACGATGGTCTGAGGAGCGAGTTGGGTAGGATTGATTGGGGAATGGCACTCAAAGGGGTGACGGTGGATAGGCAATGGCAAACATTCAAAGACCGAATGGATGAACTGCAGAAGTTGTTCATCCCAGTTTGGCACAAAAATAAAACAAAAAAGGTGACCCAACCGTGGGTAACAAGGGAAATTAGGGATAGCATAAGATCCAAGGAGAGGACATACAAATTGGCCAGAAAAAGCAATAATCCTGAGGATTGGGAGCAGTTCAGGATTCAACAAAGGCGGATAAAGGGATTAATTAAGAAAGGGAAAATAGAATATGAGAGTAAGCTTTCAGGGAACATAAAAACTGACTGTAAAAGCTTTTATAGATATGTGAAGAGAAAAAGATTGGTGAAGTCAAGCGTAGGTCCCTTGCAGTCAGAATCGGGGGAATTTATAATGGGGAACAAAGAAATGGCAGACCAGCTAAATACATATTTTGGTTCTGTCTTCACAAAGGAGGACACAAATAACCTCCCAGAAATACCGGGGAACATAGGGTCTGGTGAAAGGGTGGAACTGAAAGAAATCAGTATTAGTAGAGAAATGGTGTTAGGAAAATTGATGGGACTGAAGGCCGATAAATCCCCAGGGCCTGATAATCCACATCCCAGGGTACTTAAGGAAGTGCCCCTAGAAATAGTAGATGCATTGCTGGTCATCTTCCAGAACTCGATAGACTCTGGAACAGTACCCATGGATTGGAGGGTAGCTAATGTTACCCCACTATTCAAAAAAGGTGGCAGAGAAAAAGCAGGGAATTATAGACCGGTAAGCCTGACATTGGTAGTGGGGAAAATGCTAGAGTCCATTATAAAAGATGTAATAGCAGAGCACTTGGAAAACAGTGACAGGATCGGACAAAGTCAACATGGATTTACAAAAGGTAAATCATGCTTGACTAATCTACTGGAATTTTTTGAGGATGTAACTGGTAAAATAGATAAGGGAGAACCAGTGGATGTGGTGTATTTGGACTTTCAGAAGGCTTTCAATAAGGTCCCGCATAAGAGATTAGCGTGTAAAATTAAGGCACATGGGATTGGGGGCAAGGTATTGACTTGGATAGAGAACTGGTTGGCGGACAGAAAGCAAAGAGTTGGAATAAACGGGTCGTTTTCCGAGTGGCAGGCAGTGACTAGTGGGGTACCGCAACTATCGGTCCTTGGACCCCAGCTATTCACAATATATATTAATGATCTGGACGAGGGAATTGGATGTAATATCTCCAAATTTGCAGTTGACACAAAGCTGGGTAGGAGGGTATGCTGCGAGGAGGATGTCATGAAACTCCAGTACGATTTGGACAGGTTAGGTGATTGGGCAGAAACATGGCAAATGCACTATAATGTGGATAAATGTGAGGTTATCCACTTTGGTGGCAAAAACAGGAAGGCAGATTATTATTTGAATGGCAATAGATTGGGAGAAGGGGAAGTGCAAAGAGACCTGGGTGTTCTTGTGCACCAGTCGCTGAAGGTAAGCATGCAGGTGCAGCAGGCGGTTAAGAAGGCAAATGGTATGTTGGCCTTCGTAGCAAGAGGGTTCGAGTACAGGAACAAGGATGTCTTGCTACAGTTGTACAGGGCCTTGGTGAGACCGCACCTTGAGTATTGTGTGCAGTTTTGGTCGCCTTACCTGAGGAAGGACGTTCTTGCCATGGAGGGAGTGCAGCGAAGATTCACCAGGCTGATACCTGGGATGGCAGGAATGACGTATGAGGAGAGATTGTGTCGATTGGGCTTATACTCACTGGAGTTTAGAAGATTGAGAGGGGATCTCATCGAAACCTATAAAATTCTGTCAGGCCTGGACAGACTAGATGCTGGAAGGATGTTCCCGATGGTCGGGGAGTCCAGAACCAGGGGTCATAGTCTAAGGATAAGGGGTAGGACATTTAGGACTGAAATGAGGAGGAATTTCTTCACCCAGAGAGTGGTGAACCTGTGGAATTCTCTGCCACAGAGGGCGGTGGAGGCCAGTTCATTAAATATATTCAAGAAGGAATTGGATATATTTCTTAAGGCTAAAGGGATCAAGGGATATGGGGAGAAGGCAGGGACAGGGTACTGAATTTCAATGATCAGCCATGATCTCATTGAATGGCGGAGCAGGCTCGAAGGGCCGAATGGCCTACTCCTGCTCCTATCTTCTATGTTTCTATGTTTTACGTCCACCTGAGAGAGCAGATTAACACCTCATCCGAAAGACGGCACCTCCGATAAGCATTCATCTAATCTTTGGTTATTTAGCAGTGGTATGACTTTCTGTAAATCTGCCTGTCAGTTTAGAGTAGTATAACACTGGCATTACCTTTTGAAAATCCAACTACTGAATCTGAAGTACAACCACGTGCCCGTCTCTAGTTTGTCCCATCGTAGTAGCCTATTGTGTTTATCCTTATCATCTTGACCTGGCAATAGGATGTTTGAATGGCAACCTGAGGAATGTGGCACGTCAAGTTCAAAGTGGTGTGCATCGTACGACATGTGGCATAACACATCACACTCATCAACTTGCATAGTATAATTATAAATAAGACCAGGTAGATCTAGTATTAACAGTACAAAGGTTGCAATTTGTTTACACTTGTGATTATGTTTTGCAAATATCTTTAACTCCTTGACACCAATCCCAGTTGGGGCAGGATTTTCTAGACATTTTGTTTTGTATTCTTTCCGTGATCAGGTTTTCCTTCACGACCAAGTCACATACCAACATACTGGCTATAGGGCGGGGGTGGAGAGGAAGATTCTTTCTTTGTGTAAGGACATCATATAAGATTTCCTTTGTTGGTTTCCTTTCCAGTGTTTGTATGTTTCACCAGAAATTCCAAATGAAGGAAACCTTCATGAATGCATTTAAGATCTGACTACACATAGCATCTAGGGCAGTTCTCACCCTTGGGTGTCCTTGCTCAGATAAGCAAACTGATCACAGATTGCAAAGTTTTATCTATCACAATCCATCTCACTTCAATCCCTTTTTTTTAATGATAAAATTGTGTTCATTACATTATGTCCCAGAATTGTCATCAACAGGGATATCATTTCAGAACACACTTTGCCAATTCCTCAGGCATGCTGGCCATCCTGCACCAGAAGAACGATTCTCTGCAGAGTAAAATGGATGAATTCGGACACGGTGAAGTGAGAAAAGGAAAGGCTAGGGAACCTCAACCTTTCATATGATTATAAATGTGCAACCTTTGCCCCTCTCACTATTGTCTTGCCCTGTCATGTAACAGAACTGTGTACGGCAAATTCCTGTTGTGTTGCAAAGGAAACGTGAGGAAAGCCATGTTTTAGGGAAGAGGTTCTGACATATGTAATGTGTTCCATAGTAATTGTCTCCCAGAGGAAGTGTGACCTGGTGTGACTGTTCCTCCATGTAATTATGATTGGGATACATCCACAGGAACATAAACTAACCCAGCTCTCCAAATGGCAACGGTCCCAGTTCCAATGAAGGGGGAGGCCCAGAGTGCAGTCAAGGAATTCCTCAGCTTGGGAAAGTGGCACAAGGTGTGTTATTACAGCCCCTTTTTCTCTGCATTCCTGGTAACGTCATGGATTGGACTGAAGTTACATTCAGCTCCGCACTCCTGGGGTCTGGAATGCCCAGTATATTGATGATGTTACTTTAAGAATGTGCTGGGATTGCTATATCCTGTCTATTAAATAGGCAATCTATGCGGCCAGGAAGAACAGGTTAAAATGAGTTGTCCCAAGTTCTGGAATTCCCTCCCTAAATCTCTCCGCCTCTCTACTTCTCTTTCCTCTTTTAAGAGCTTTCTTAAAACCTACTTCTTCGACCAAGCTTTTGGACATCTACCTTAACATCTCCTTATGTGGCTCGGTGTCAATTTTTTTTTTATAGCACTCCTGCGAAGCGCCTTGGGACATTTTATTACATTAAAGGCGCTACATAAATATAAGTTGTTGTTGTCCAATGTGGTAAACCACTGTTATTGTTGCTCACCGTTGTTGTTGTTGTTGCACACTGTTGTATCTATGCATGCCTCAGCTGGCTCCGCCCCTGGCTCCACCCACACGCCCAGGTATAAAGGTGACTGCTCTGCAGCCCCCTGCCTTCTTGGAAACCAGTCAACCACGAGAGGCATGCTCTGTTCTTTGTTAACAAAAGCCTTTTAGTTACTCTCCTAACTCCCCGTCTTTTATGAGTAATTAATAGCACATCATCCAATGAGTGCAGAAAGCAAGGAGTAAAAGAGTCAAATTCCATAATTTGCAGCCCATTTAATTTCTTTATCAATATGTCACCATCAGCGACCTGATTGGGTCCCATTTAGACCCAGCAAATCATTTTTTCCAATTTTCTCCCCTCCTCTGGATATGTTCTTTCAATAATTGTTAGTAATTAGTTCTAAACATCTTCATATTGGGACCTATCAGCACTCTGAACTCCTTTAGACATTCACCGTAATAGAAACATGCTTCACTCAATATCTGTTTTATCAGTCATAAGATTCGCTGGTAAAAAATTGCAACCACTATTACCTCCCTTCATAGAAACATAGGAGTAGGCCATTCGGCCCTTCGAACCTGCTCCGCCATTCAATATGATCATGGCTGATCCTCTATCTCAATACCATATTCCCGCTCTCTCCCCATACCCCTTGATGCCTTTTGTGTCTAGAAATCTATCTATCTCCTTCTTAAATATATTCAGTGACTTGGCCGCCACAGCCTTCTGTGGTAGAGAATTCCATAAGTGCTCCACCCTCTGAGTGAAGAAATGTCTCCTTATCTCAGCCCTAAATGTCCTACCCCGTATCCTGAGACTGTGACCCCTCATTCTAGACCCCCCCAGCCAGGGGAAACATCCTCCCTGCATCCATTCTGTCTAGCCCTGTCAGAATTTTATACGTTTCAATGAGATCCCCTCTCATTCTTCTAAACTCTAGTGAATACAGGCCTTGTCTACCCAATCTCTCCTCATAACGACAGTCCTGCCATCCCAGGAATCAGTCTGGTGAACCTTCGCTGCACTCCCTCTATGGCAAGTATATCCTTTCTTAGGTAAGGTTCACTGTACATTTACCAGACATCTTGGGTTTATCCTACTTTATTAGTTGTTATTGAACCTTCAGTCATTTTGACGCTCCCACTTGCCATCTCTAATGAGCTACTTTACCAGTTGCTTGTGTGTCCTGAATAAAATATGCAAATCTGGTCAGCTGACAACAAATGGCTTAAATATCCAATTATTTTATGCACTCTATCACGTGTGGATGCTGCCTCCACTGTGCGCCTGGTGTTTTTAGGTGACTTTTTCCCTTAGGGCTGATTTTCATGTACAGGTGTAGGAAATGGCTTTCTGTTTTTTTTTATTCAATATGTGGCCAGTATTTATTGCCCATCCCTAATTGCCCTTAAGAAGTTGGTGCTGAGCCACCTTCTTGAATGCAACTGAGTGGCAATGGGGCAGTTAAGAGTCAATCACCTTGCTGTGGGTCTGGAGTTACATATAGGCCAGACCGGGTAAGGATGGCAGATTTCCCTTCCCTAAAGGACATTAGTGAACCAGCTGGATTTTTACAACAATCCGGTAGTTTCATAGTCACCTTTACTGATAATAGATTTTTAATTCCAGATTTATTTAATTGAATTTAAATACCCCAGCTGCTGTGGTTGTGATTTTGAACTCATGTCTCCAGCTCATCGGTTCAGGCTTCTGGATTACTAGTCCAGTAACATAACCACTGTGCTACCGTACCCTTCTGCTGCGTAATGCAGGCTGTTGCCAGTTACTTCTTCTCCATGCTCACGCAATTACCTCCATTCCTCCAAGCAATTTGTTTGAACAAAGCAGCACGGCTTCCTAGACCTTGCAAGTTTTTTCAGCAGCCATGCCTAGCAGGATCAGCTTCGATGGCTTTTCTCACCTTTGTATGTCCCTACATTCTTCTGGTGAGTTGTAATGGTTCTGAAGTGCGCAGCCAGAACTCTGTATCTCAACACACTTTAAAAAAAATGTATTTTAGACTATTTACGCAAGGGCAGTAGAGCAAGACGTTTTGTTTTAACCGGAAACTATTCATCTTATCACACAATGCTATTGAAAAGAATTCAGTTACAATGTGCATCTATTTACTCCAGAAGAACTCAAGCGAAACTATATTGAGCTGTAAATATACCTTTTTTACTGTTTGTATTTTAAGATAATTGACCTTGGAACACACCCTGAATGGCTTGAGTTTCTACTTTTAACTTTAAAGCGCATTTTAAAATAAATCAAATCTATACCCTTTCTGTCAAACAAAATCCAGAAATGTGAGACTTCGGTTTGGCTTTTTGTCACCTTGCAAGGACTCTTGCTTGGTACGGTGCCCCTTGACGTTTGGGGAGGAGGAGAGAGTGGGAGGGTTAGCATAAATCATTGACACAATGTGCATGGTGCTCTATAACTCCTGCCACCAAACAGAGGGTTTATTTTTTTTGCTCATGGTGCACAACACAATTACTTGGCAGGTGTCTTGCTTGGTAGGAAGAATAGAAAATAAAAATATTATTTAAATGGAGAAAGACTACAGAATGCGGCGGTACAGAGGGATTTGGGTATTCGTACATGAAACACAAAAAGTTAACATGCAGGTGCAGCAATTAATTAGGAAGGCAAATGGAGTGTTGGCCTTTATTTCAGGGGGATAGAGTATAAAAGTAGGGAAGTCTTGCTACAACTGTACAGGGCACTGGTGAGCGCACACCTAGAGTACTGCGTACAGTTATGGTCCCCCTATTTAAGGAGGGATATACTTGCATTGGAGGCAGTTCAGAGAAGGTTCACTAGGTTGATTCCTGGGATGGAAGGGTTGTCTTATGAGGAAAGGTTGAGCAGGTTGGGCATATACTCATTGGAGTTTAGAAGAATGAGAGGTCATCTTATTGAAACATATAAGATTCTGAGGGGGTTGGACAGGGTAGATGCAGAGAGGATGTTTCCCCTCGTCAGGGAATCTAGAACGAGGGGGGCAATTTCTTCTCTCAGAGGGTCGTGAATCTTTGGAATTCTTTACCCCAGAGAGCTGTGGAGGCGGAGTCATTGAATATATTCAAGGCTGAGATAGACAGATGTTTGAGCAACAGGGGAGTCGAGGATTATGGGGAGCGGGCAGGAAAGTGGAGTTGAGGCCAAAATCGGATCAGCCATGATCTCATTAAATGGCGGAGCAGGCGCCAGGGGCCCAATGGCCTGCTCCTGCTCCTATTTCTTATGTAAGAGTTTCCGTAGAAGAGATGAAAAACAAAATAAAGCTGTATAATTTGGTTCTCAGCTAAAATGTTGAGCTTGTTTTAAGGTTCTTTAACATTCAAGATTGAATGAAAAAGGAAGAAATTTATTAAGGTTTTAAAGATGCATCATACAGCAGCATTTAGCAGTTCACTTTCAGCATACAAAACTGCATCTTCAGTCTCCCGACAGGGCAGTCTATCTCGAACTGGTTGCCTAGATGATACATTGTCAATTTTCTTTTACATATACTTACATTTTATATTGCGCTTTTCATGGCCCCGGGAAGTCCCAAAGTGCTTTACAGCCAATGAAGTACTTCTGAAGCGTAGTCACTGTTGTAATGTAGGAAGTGCAGCAGCCAATTTGCACACAGCAAGCTCCCACAAACAACAATGAAGTAATGACCAGAGAATCTGTTTTAGTGATTGATTTGTTTGAGATATAAATATTGGCCAGGACATCGGGGAGAACGCCCCAGTAATATTGATTGTTAAGGCACTGTCTCTAAATTAGATATTCCAACTGATGGGAAACATTGACACAGAAAGAGGCATTTATAAATGTTCATATGCTATATCATTACAGTGAATAATGCTGTAGGTATTCTATAGCTGTTGTTAGGGCTACTTGATATTGTGCAGAAGACCATGGTATTAATGGTGTAGCAAAGACAACATTTTGACTTCTTACCTTTTCTTTAAATTGTAAAGGTGTTCAAAACTTTCCTTTCTGGGAAAAATGTTTGAGGTAGAATGACATAGAATTACACAGAAACTGGCCATTCGGCCCAACCAGTCCATGCCGACGTTTATGCTCCACTCGAGCCTCCTCCCATCTTTCCTCATCTAACTCTATCAGTTTAACCCTCGATTCCATTCTCCCTCGTGTGCTTGTCTAGCTTCCCCTTAAATGCATCTATACTAGTCGCCTCAACCACTCCCTGTGGTGGCGAGTTCCACATTCTCACCACTCTCTGTGTAAAAAAGGTTTCTTCTGAATTCCCTAGGTTAAGTTATATTTCTTCTCCTTTTCTTTTGGTTTTGGTCTCCTTGCACTATACCCAATTGGAATAAGGTCGCCAACCCTCCAGGATTGCCCTGGAGTCTCCAGGAATTAAAAATTAACCTCCTGGGCACTGCTTACAGCAACTCAGGAGAAAAACCATAGGGGCCTTAAAAAATGTGGGTTGTTTTCATTTCCTTTGAACACTTTCATTTATTAGTTATAAAAATATTGGAGATGGGAGAAAAAGGCTGCTCGTGTGACAGTCGAGGACCATCCAACTGGGTAACAAAGAGTCTGTTTACTTTCCAATGGGCTTGGGAAGGCGGTGCGCCGTGAGGGTGGAGGTGTCCGCTGACCAATGGCAGAAGTGTGGGGGTGGGGCGGTTGGAGGTGGGAGGGTCATGTGACGATTCCGCCAGGAATACATCCAACCAGAGTTGGCAACCCTAAGTTGGAAGGGTGGTCAGGTGACCTGCCCTCAGGCCTCTGCCAATGCTGCCTTTTACCAGCTGCCAGGAGATGTATGAACATAAGAAATAAGAGCAGGAGTAGGCCATACAGCCCCTCGAGCCTGCTCCGCCATTCAATAAGATCATGGCTGATCATTGACCTCAACTCCATTTTCACGTCCGATCTCCATATCCCTTGATTCCCCTAGAGTCCAAAAATCTATCTATCTCAGCCTTGAATATGCTCAATGACTCAGCATTCACAGCCCTCTGGGGCAGAGAATTCCAAAGATTCACAACCCTCTGAGTGAAGAAATTCCTCCCCATCTCAGTCTTAAATAGCCGACCCCTTATCCTGAGACTATGCCCCCTAATTCTAGACACTCCAGCCAGGGGAAACAACCTCTCAGCATCTACCCTGTCAATCCCCTTCAGAATCTTGTATGTTTCAATGAGATCACCTCTCACTCTTCTAAACTCCAGAGAGTATAGGCCCATTCTACACAATCTCTCATCATAGGAACCAGTCTGGTGAACCTTCGTTGCACCGCCTCCAAGGCAAGTATATTTCTTCGATAAGGAGACCAAAACTGTACACAGTACTCCAGGTGTGGTCTCACCAAGGCCCTGTACAAGCAAGACTTCCTTACTCTTATACTCCAACCCCTTTGCAATAAAGGCCAACATGCCATTTGCCTTCCTTATCGGTTGATAGAATGAATCTCTGCTCTCCCTCTGCCAACTGTAGGGGTTCTACATAAATTAAATTTTGGTCGCCTCAAACCATGTCCTGGTGAGCATGAGACCAGAGAACAAGACCTCCTGCACTTCTGCAAATAGTTAGCACTCTCATTCAGAGAGGCTGTAAGGATGGCTGGAGTTTTGCATTGATGTTCGGAGAGTGTTCTTGTAGGGAGTGGTTAAGGCAGATGATTCGTGTATCTCATTCACAAGAGAGGTAAGAGCATAGACTGGGGGTGGGGAAGAATCCATGATTGATGTACAGGAAACTTGCGATTTACCGGCACCTAAATAACCAGAAATGTCGGTTAACCGGCAAAATTCAGGAGTAGGTTTTACTTCATATTTATTTGCCTTCTTCCATCTGTGCTGTGCAAGGGTGTGGCTGCAGCTGTTGCTAAGCTACAGAGACGCTTGAAACTTGTGTTCATTGTTCTACAGTTGTTGCTAAGCAACAGGGTTTGTTGCTTTATACGGAGCTGTCAGCTCTCCCTATCTTTTACTATAGCGTTCGGTTATCCGGAATTTTTGATGAACCGGCACCACGTCGGTCCCGTCCGTGCCGGATAAAAGAAAGTTTCCTGTAGCCTTTTCTCCTTCCAACATTGCTTATATACTTGGGTAACAAGCAGGGGGAGATTTACCCTGAGTCTAAACATGCAAAAAGTGCAAAAGGAGATCTATGTTCCATTCTCCAACATTGACATCTCTCACCTCGAAGAACATGAACACTTTTAAAATACATGTATCTTACCAATCTTACATCTGCATGCACTTCCTGTCTACAAAACCTTAATTACTGTTGTCACCTCTCAATCATTTCCATTATAATTTTCCATCATGGGTACACTTAGTCGAAGCCAGTTTATTTGTTAAAATCAAACCTGTAATGAACCTCACTCAATTCATTTTAGTGATATGAAATCATTACAAACCAAATAAAACAATGAAGTTTTATACTTCCCCCCTTCCCACTGTCCAGGGCCCCAAACACCCCTTCCAGGTGAAACAGCGATTTACTTGTACTTCTCGCAATCTAGTATACTGTATTCGCTGCTCACGATGCGGTCTCCTCTACATTGGGGAGACCAAACGCAGATTGGGTGACCGCTTTGCGGAACACCTCCGTTCAGTCCGTAAGGGTGACCCCGAGCTTCCGGTCGCCTGTCATTTTAATTCACCGCTCCATTCCCACTCGGACCTCACCGTCCTTGGCCTCTTGTATTGTTCCACGGAAGCTCAACGTAAACTCGAGGAACAGCACCTCATCTTCCGATTAGGCAGTCTGCAGCCTTCCGGACTCAATATCGAGTTCAACAATTTCAGATCATAAGCTCGGCCCCCATTTCATTTTCTCTTGTAATTGTTCCACTCCTTTTCCCCCCCACCCCCCCCTTTCCTTTTGTTTCTCTCTCACACCTGGCAGCTATCTTTTGCCCTGCCAGTACACTTTACACCTAATCCCAGCCTATTACCATCTCGTCTAGCTTCTAATCTCTTTTACTTCTTTTGTTTCTTTTATTCTTTTGTCCGATCGCAGCCCTGCCTCCGATCTAGTTTCTTTTCTTTCCAGTTTTGAAGAAGGGTCCAACCCGAAACGTCAACTCAAATTTCTCTCCACGGATGTTGCCTGACCTGCTGAGTTTTTCCAGCATTTTCTGTTGTTATTTCGGATTTCCAACATCTGCAGTATTTTGCTATCAAAACAATGAAGTTGTTTTGCAATCCTGCTTTTGTTTCCATGTTCAGGATTACCAAGTATATTGGGCCGGATATTCCGATCCCTACGGGTGGGTACGCGCTGTGTCCTCACCCGTAGGGACATCGGAAATGCCGGTTTCAGGCATGCGCTGGAAAACCGGCATTTCCGATCTGTTAAGAATCCTCTTGACAGATCCTCCGGCTGCCCGTGAGAAGGGCCTCTGCGGGGGGTGGGGGGGGGAGAGTTCCGCTTTTTGGAGACCTGCCGCTGAAAACCCTTACAATTCTTGCACCTCAGCGTAAGGCTTGCTTTTACCAGGATAAGAGTTGAAAAAAAGTTTTTTTTTTAAATTATTCACTGATTTATCACTTAAAAAAGGTAAGTTTATTTTAGCCCCGTAAAAAACTTTAATTATTTTTTTTCAAAAATTTAAATTTTTGTTTAAAATAGTTAATTTATTGTAATTTCAAGCAATTTTAAAAATGTGATTAAAAAAGAATTATTTAAAGTTTTACTATGTTTTGGGGTGATCTCCATTCATATATTTGACAGATCTTCCTGTCAAGTGTATGAAGGGAGATTTCCTTCTGTGATTGGCTCCCCATGGCCCACGTGATCCCAGGGACGCTGCGAACTACCTGCGCCTCTGGGATATGTGGGCCCTACGCACTTGGAGTTTGGAGAGGCCCAGGATCGGAAGCATGTGCGTCCCGGGAGCCCTCAGGTAAGGGAGCAGATTTTTCCAGATCGCAGCCCTCTGCCCGCGGGAGGCCTGCGATCGGAATATCTGGGCCACTATGTGGAACATTTGTCTTATAATACTCCCGTGACGCGCCTTGGGATGTTTTACTCCGTTAAAGGCTCTATATAAATGCAAGTTGTTGTTGTATGTCCACATTTATAATGGAAGTTGCCTTTGTAATGGTGAAATTTCCTGTGGGGGTGAGTTACACCCAAAATTAGGCCCATTCGGCGTTCATTTTGCCGATGTCTATTTACGCCCAAATTTCCTGCCAATCTCATTAACGTGCGGCGGTGGAACGTAAAGGTTGGTGTAAACAAGCAAGAAATCATCATAAACAATCTGCGTCTGAGGAGCGTGCTGAGCTCACACCATATATTCCTTTCTTAAGTATTAAAATTAAAATTTTGAGCCATCTAACCATCGTTTGTGCACAGCATGTTTAAGAACACGCAACAATGGAAGCTTTTCAATTTTTAATATGACTTATACTGATGCCATAAAAATTCATTGAAAGAAACAGAAAATACAGTAAGGGTAATTAAGACACTTGGAGGGAAAAATTCGGTATCGCCCATTTTGGAGCGCTAATATCGGCCGGGCGCAAAGTTTAGCGCCCGGTGCTAATTGTCGCCTCTGACTGCAAAGTTCGCCTCTATCGCCCCTGGAGGTGATTTGAGCGCTAAATCAGGCGCTACACACCTCTCTTAAGGAGCAAACGTCAGGGAGCGAGGCGCTACCTCAGGACGCCACCGAAGCTCAGGCGATGCCAGTTACCATGGAAGCCAGACAGTCTGGCGCCGTCCAGTTCTTAAAGGGGAGGGGCCATCTTGCTGGCCAGCCACACGCTGCTCATTGCAGCCTTGAATCCCGAATTGTGTTGGAAGCACTAATGGATAGGCCCAGAGAAAGGGCTCGGCACTTGGGAACCTCAAAAGTGGTGCTGAGGGCCAAAACTCCTTGGGACAGCATTAAAACCAAAAATTTTGCCAACAAGAAAAGGCAGGAAGCACCCACCTTTAAATAGCGCTCCCCCCGAGCCCCTTCCCGACTTGAAAACGTTCCCCTCTACCTGTCATTCCTAGCGGCAGGCGCTAAGGCAGGGGGCGCAACACAATATCCGGTCCGGGGCGTTGCACGCTTGACTGACGTCACGATCTGCGGGCGCAGGAGATCGTGGCGGTAGTGTTTAGCGTTGCCGCAAAATAACTGGTCAATTTCGCGAGCGGCGCTAAATTTGCCACAATCAGGCGCTAAGTTCCTAGCGCCCCGTTAGCGCCCCCCAGAGGCGCTAACGGGAGGCGCTAACCAACCAAATTTTTCCCCCTAGACATATTGCTGTTTCTTGCTGCACTTAAAATCCGGCGCTTAATTTTACACCCATTTTGAACCAGTGTAATTGAAGGAAATTTGGGTTAACGATGCTTTAGGAGTCAGTACAATGAGCCGAGGAGCATGCGGGGGGCGGGGGGCAAGCATCGAAAGACTGGTGTAAAAGAGCGAGGAAATTCGGGCGTAGCGTAGTTACGTGCGTAACAAACTTGCGCCCAAGTCTCCTCAATCTTTTACACCGGGTATTTGCAAATACACAGGAAATTCCACTCCGGGTAGTTGTCGCAGTGTAATTCACCTCCGTGCCAGTGGCTGCACCGTAACCCCTCGGTTTTAGTACTGTCAGCTCCTCAGCGGCGGAGAAACTCCGATGGTCCAACTAACTTTAATTCTCCGCTTCCCAAAGTTCTTTCAGTTTAATATCGATATTCATATAAAATCAAAGTATCTTGCAGAAAAACTGGGGCAGAATGTGTAGCTATAAAATGAGGATGGAATTATATCTGCACGGCTTGGGCCAATGATCTATCCCCTGCCCTTTAGTCTTGCTTCATCTGAAGATCACACCTTGAGTCTTGACTCCTCATGTGCAACGTCAAGGGAGATCCACGAGTATATATTAGAAATTTGTGGGGCGGAAGCTCTCTGTCGTCAAGGCCAAATTCTGCAGACACCAACAGGGCAGCTCTGCAGTGTTGTTTTCAGCCTACTCTTGACCATTGTAGTTACTCAATTGATATGCCTGTGGTGAAGCCGTCCCTTTAAACTGTCACTTGCTTCCGAGGCCAGCGAAATAAGTCAAAATCTACAAACCTCCTCGGGGCGGGAGGGTGGGGGCGAAAAAAGCTTGATATTTTTTGCACGAAGACCTGGGCCTAGAAATTCATCTCGGGCGGTGACGCAAAGCAGCAGGTATCAGATCACAACAATGGAACTGAATGTCCGGCGCTGCGTGTAACAGGCGGCCGATCCGATACTGCCCGTTTTGCGCCACGGCCCGAGACGCATTTCTAGGCCCGTATGCCTTTAAAATTTTCTCCCACAAATCCCAGTTATTTGTTTTAAAATGCCTTCTGCGTATAATATAATCTCAGAATCCATTTGGTGACAGAAACCCCTGTGAAGGTTTAATACTTCCCACATTACAACAGTGACTCCACTTCAAAAAGTACTTCATTGGCTGTAAAACGATTTGAGACGTCTGGTGGTCGTGAAAGGCGCTATATAAATGCAAGTCTTTCTTTCTTTCTTTCTTTATTTGGCCAGGCGATATTTAATTTTTTACACTCTTTGGTTTTGACACAAACGCCCTTCTTTGTAGCCTGCAGGGTGTAAAGTTATATTAAGCAAATGCTAGCCACAAAAATAAGTCGCTCACTTGTCTGCCAGTTTTTTTTTTAAATACACGTCTCCTCCCGTAAGTGTCAGCTTAGGTTATATGCTCAACGTATCTGGAAGAATTATCTTTACTCAAAAAATGATGTTCATAGAAGTCAAAGGAGCAAAGACGTTTGGGGTAATTTAACATTACAGTATAGAGGCATTTAAGGGGAAGCTAGATAAGCAAATGAGGGAGAAAGAAAAGAAAGACTTACATTTCTATAGCGCATTTCATGACCACCGGATGTCTCAAAGCGCTTTACAGCCAATGAAGTACTTTTTGAAGTGCAGTTGCTGTTGTAATGTGGGAAACGTGACAGCCAATTTGCGCACAGCAAGCTCCCACAAACATCAATGTCGCGATGACCAGAGGATCTGTTTTTGTTATGTTGATTGAGGGATAAATATTGGCCAGAACACTGGGGATAACTCCCCTACTCTTCTTCGAACTAGTGGCCATGGGATCTTTTACATCCACGAGAGAGCAGACGGGACCTCGGTTTAACGTCTCATCCAAAAGACGGCACCTCCGACAGTGCAACACTCCCTCAGCACTGCACTGGAGTGTCAGCCTGGATATATGTGCTAAAGCCCCTGGAGTGGGACTTGAACCCACAACCTTCTGACTCAGAGGCGAGTGAGAAGGGAATAGAGGGTTATGCTGATAGTGTTAGATAAGGAAGGATGGGAGGAGGCTCGAGTGGAGCATAAACGCCCGCATGGACTGATTGGGCCGAATGGCCTGTTACTGTGCTGTATATTCTATGTAACTCTATGCAATAATATATAAACTTAAGAGCATGAAGAGGATTTGTCATGGGTGGTTTGTGCTAAAGGTCAGCGTGACAATCTTGCTGGGTCTCAGAGCACTTGTTGGCATTCGATTGCAAACCTTGGCCCAATCGGACCAGAAAACACTCGTGCAGTAAGTGGCCTATTGCGACATGTACTGGTCTCCTGTCCAGTGCATCCATCTTACTCTGCAGCCATGATGTATTGGCACAGCCAGAACAGCAGCGCTGGGCAATGATAGATCAGTGTGGTTGGGCCCTCCCCAAATTCCACACTCCTGCACCGAGATTGAGTCTGCAGCTGCTTTTTCTTTGTTCTTCTATATATATATTTTTTTTTGTGAGTGAAGGGATTTACTGAAGCTAAGCAACAGACACCAGGGTGGCCCGGAATTTGCGGTCAAAGTAACGGTGAGGAGAATGGCGCTCGCCATTATTTATGCACAAACACCACAGCAACTTTAGCCGAGGGGGTGATTAAACGCAGAAATCGGAAAGTTGCTGCTGGAGATGGGCCACTCCATTGTTAGCGTCACGAAAACAGCATCTCACTGTCTGACCCCTTGTTCAAATGCATTGGGGGCGGTGTGAAGCTCCTGTATTTGCATGGTCGATACAAAGTAAACTCGCCACAGAAAGTTAAGTCCAGTCATTTCAAGTCTATGTTCCCTCTTAATGACGTGTTAAGTCTTAATTACTGCCAGTCAGCCTCTCCGGGCACTGAAAATGAACTATTACAAGTGTTGAGTCTTATTCCTTCAGGTTTTAATTGTTGGAGGTTTTTCAAAAAAATGTTAAATTAAAAAAAAAATTATTTTCTTTCTGTCTCTATTTTCCTCTCTTAATCCAATCTTTCTTTCCCTCTCTTTATTTCTCTTTCTGTACCTGACTTGACATTGAATTCACCCACTCTAACTTACACATCCTCCTCAGTCCTTGCGCTGTTAAGTTCACAATCCTTCAATCTGATTGGAGGTACACAGTTGCTCGCCCTGTTCACTCAGATCCCAGATGCCCTGTTTCCAACTCGCACTTTTAGCAACTTGCCACGCAAAATACCACGGAGATTAAACGGACAAGGGCAAATCTAACCAACGGCGGCCGCTGTTCATTGACCGGTTAGAGCAAATTTTGGGCCAATGACTGGATTCTGCCTCTAATAACAGTGCGGGGCTCATTTGAATGCATCAGATGAAATGAGCATCTTTACAATTACCAATGCCATGTCCAAAAATTACGTCTACAAATTGTTCTGCCTAATTTTACTACAGTACAGATAGCTTAGTGAACACAAGAGTCAAGAGGCAAAGATCTCACCTAACTATTATTGAAAATCTTGCACAAGTACATACTTCCCAACCTCCTGTTATCATGATCTTTGACATTAAAATGGTATGTAAACACTTCGAGTGACAATTTTCCTTCGTGAACAGGTGCCTGTCCTGATGTATTAGCAGATTGGCCACTAGATGGCACTTTTTTTATTTTTTTTATTTTAAGTGTCTGCTTTGGCTCAGTGGGCAGCACTCGTGCCTCTGAATCAGAAAGGTCATGGGTTCAAGTCCCACTCCTAGAGGCTTGGCGTCATAATTTAGACTGGCACTTCAGTGCAGTACTGAGGGAGTGCTGCACTGCCAGAGGTGCTACCGTGCAAATGAGACGTTAAACCGAGGCTCCGGCGGACGTAAAAGATCCACTATTCGAAGAAGAGTAGGGGAGTTCTCCCAGTGCCCTGGCCAACATTTATCCCTAAACAGTGAGGCTATTTTTCCCCTTTTGGTGCGGGTTTGCGGATTGGTCGCCCAATTTTCGGTTCCATTGAAGTCAACAGAAAGGAAAATTGGGCGGGGCCGAATAGCAGACGCATGATTGACAACCGCCAATGTATTGTCTGCCGCACGAAGCGGAAATACCCCCCCTCCCCCCCCCCGTGACCCTCAGAACAATTAATTTTAGGGACTCGTTATATTTTTATCTTTGATGCCTGTGCTTCGACATTGGGCGTGCTTGCAGCTGGCCTGGCGAAGCACCGTTTTGAAACAATGAGCTGTGGTTTTTGCAGTTAAACCCTGTGCACAACAACAAACAAATAACAATAAACAAGGTTCTGGACCCCCACCCCGATTAAAATAATGTGTAGGTGGTGTTGGGCTGTTTCAAAGCATCTTGACCACACCCACGTGCAAGAGACTTTTTGGGTAAAAGAAAACTAACAGCTCTGCACATTCTCCTCGCGTTAAGATTTAATACAACGTCAAATATTTTCTCTTCACAGTCACACTTGGCGTTATGCTGGAAACAAGCCCTGCTGAAGGTGGCATGAGAATTGCTGTAACCTTTCATGCTTCACCTGCACATCAAGAGACTCGATATGTCAGGGTTTCCTGTGATAGCTGGTGGCTCACATGGGTGTGTTTGACTTCTAGATTCCCACCACGCCCTGACGAACCTCTTTTTAAAAATAGTAAAAAGAGGCTTTTTTTTCAGTTCTCAAACTGTGCAGACAGCTGCATGCTCCTTCTCAACAGGAAGCTCCCACCAGAACCTATCGCTCTGACAGCTAGCCGTGGAGACCCACTTCTGCTTTGAGGTCTCGCCTCGTGTAATTGGAAACAAAAAGTAAAGAAAAGTTCTCTTTTAATTACGAAACACAGTTGTTGTTCTACCCAGCCATCCCTTGAACTAATTTAATGCCTGAGGTACAATAAAAAAGACGACAGGGCGAGCTCCAGAGAGAGTCATAGGTTGGGAATTCCTCTTTGGCCAGGACCGCCCCCGCCCGCACCTTGTTGGACAATGTTAACACCGCTCCCCCACCCTCCAGCTTTCCTCCCATTAAAGTGAACGGGTAAAAAAAAATCACAGGCTGGCAAGCTCATCAATAGAAACCCCATTAATGTGTTAGCTTCATCTGCAACACTACATAAAACAAGAACTAGCATTCACGTTGTGATGAAATATATTCCATTCATCACTGCCTGTTTTGTGTGTCTTCTAACTGCCTGCTTTCTGTGTCTTTTCCCTTCCCCCAGTCCTCATGTATTATGCATTGGAATGTGCTGGAACTGGTTGTGTGCAGGGCTCCGCCCATACCTGGCTCCTTTGTAATCTAACTTCAGTCCGGCATCAGCCTCCTGAAGGTAGACATCTCTCTATTTTACGTGTTATGTTCTGAGTTAATAAAAGCCTTACTTTTGTTCTGCTAACTTCGAGTCTCGGAATAATTGAGGCACATCAATTTTATTAACTCAATTTTCAACACTATGGATCAACTCCTGAAACCCGAACGTTTGGATTTGGATCAACATGCTCCGGACGCATCAGCACGCTTCGGACACTGGTTTGACTGTATGGAATTCTTCCTGGACAATTCCGCAGCCGTCAAAGACGCTACGGACACTGCGAAGATGAGACTCGGAATGCTACGGAATTGGGTAAGCCACCGGGTTTACCCCCTCATCCAAGACGCCGATACGTACCTGGCCGCCTGCAACACCTTAAAGGCGCATTACCAGCAGCCTACGAATGAGGTGTATGCTAGGCATCTACTCGCTACTCGCGCACAGCGACCTGGGGAATCGGTGGAGGAGTTCCTAAGCATCCTGAAAAAGCTTGGCAAGGACTGTAAGTGCCGAGATGTAAAAGCCGCAGTGTACACCGACGAGCTTGTTCGCGATGCCTTTATCACAGGCCTCAGCTCCACTCACATCCGGCAAACACTGCTGGAAAAAACGGGGTTGGACCTGAAACAGGCTGCGGACACCGCGCGGTCCCTGGAGATGGCCCAGAGAAACTCGGACGCCTACTCTTCAGCCCGCGCCGCCCACGCCGCCACGTGTGCGCCGAGGGCGCCGCCATCTTGGAAGGCATCTTCCCCGCCCAGCAGCCCGACACCGGCGGGGCCCAGCTCTCCCCCCAGAAGCCCTACGACAGCCGCGACGCGTCAAGGACCCAACTGCTACTTCTGCGGGCAGCCAAAGCACACCAGAAACCTGTGCCCGGCGAAAGGCACCACCTGCTTTAAGTGCGGTAAGAAGGGGCACTTCGGGAAGGTGTGCAGAGGGAACCCCGCCGGAAAACCAACCGCCGGAAAACCCGCCACCGCCGCGTGTGCGCCGTGGGAGCGGCCATCTTGGACGCCATCTTGCCCGACCTCGTGGGGTCCGCCATCTTATGAGCAGACAGCGTGGACGCCATCTTGTCTCGATCAGGGCCCTACAGTGGCATCGGTCACAGTGGACCAGACCAGGCCGCATCCGCTATCCAAATCAATGGTGGACATCGAGGTAAACGGGTGCCGGGTTAAATGCTTAATTGACAGTGGAAGCACGGAGAGTTTTATCCACCCTGAACTGGCACAACAACTCTCCCTAAAGGTGGTCCCTGCTCAGGGTACCATCTCTATGGCCGATAAAACCCAGACATCGACCATTCTGGGTTACTGCACGGTACAATTGTGCGTTAACGGAACTGTGTATGATAATTTTAAAGTATTAATCATGAAGAATCTATGTGCGAGCGTGATCTTGGGTTTGGATTTCCAGTGCAACCACCAAAGCATCACGCTCAAGTACGGTGGGTCCCAGCCGCCCCTCACAGTGTGCGGTCTGGCTACCCTGAAGGTAAAGCCGCCTTCGCTATTCGCGAACCTTACCCCTAACTGCCGGCCAATAGCGACCAAAAGCAGGAGGTACAGCTGGGAGGACAGGCGGTTTATCGCGACCGAGATAGACAGGCTCCTGAAAGAGCGCATTATTGAACACAGCAACAGCCCGTGGCGCGCCCAAGTGGTAGTGGTAAGGGGTAGCGAGAAGAAACGGATGGTGATCGACTATAGTCAAACGATCAACAGGTACACCCTACTAGACGCCTACCCGCTACCCCGCATATCAGAAATGGTGAACCAAATCGCCCAATACCGGGTGTTCTCCACCATCGACCTCAAGTCAGCGTACCACCAGCTCCCTATCAGACCAGAGGACCGCCCGTACACCGCCTTCGAGGCGAACGGACGCCTCTACCAATTCCTCAGAGTCCCCTTTGGGGTGACGAACGGGGTCTCGGTCTTTCAGAGGGAGATGGATCGCATGGTCGATGACCACCACTTGCAGGCAACCTTCCCCTACCTCGACAACGTCACCATCTGCGGTCACAACCAGCAGGATCACGACTCGAACCTCGAGAGGTTCCTGAAAACCGCACAAAAACTCAACCTCACCTATAACGAGGACAAGTGCGTTTTCAACACCACGCGCCTCTGCATACTGGGCAGCATGGTGGAGAATGGGGAAATCGGACCAGACCCCGACCGATTGCGCCCCCTACGGGAGCTGCCCCTGCCCAACACTCCCAAAGCCCTGAAAAGGTGCCTGGGGTTATTTTCTTACTATTCCCAATGGGTCCCCAACTACTCCGACAAAGCCCGCCCCCTCTTGAAAGCATCCTCTTTTCCGCTCTCTGCTGAGGCCCACGCCGCCTTCAAAAGCATTAAGCAGGATATTGAGCGGGCCACGCTACAGGCAGTGGACGAGAACACTCCATTTCAAGTGGAAAGTGATGCGTCCGACTTCGCCTTGGCGGCCACCCTCAACCAGGCGGGGCGGCCCGTAGCTTTCTTCTCGAGGACCCTCCAAGGCCCCGAGATCAGACACTCCTCCGTGGAAAAGGAGGCCCAAGCCATCGTGGAGGCAGTGCGCCACTGGCGCCACTACCTAGCCGGCAAACGCTTCACCCTACTTACCGACCAGCGATCGGTAGCGTTTATGTTCAACAATAAACAGAGGGGGAAGATTAAAAATGATAAGATTCTTAGGTGGCGGATCGAGCTCTCCACTTTCGAGTACGACATCATTTACCGGCCAGGGGCCCTTAACGAATCCCCTGACGCCCTCTCACGAGGGATGTGTGCCAGCGCCACCGAGGATCGGCTACAGACCCTCCACAACGACCTCTGCCACCCAGGGGTCACGCGGCTGTTCCACTTCATAAAGTCCCGTAACTTACCCTACTCGATTGAGGAAGTTCGGTCTCTGACCAGGAACTGCCGCACTTGCGCTGAGTGCAAGCCTCGGTTCTACCGCCCAGATAGAGCCCACTTAATCAAAGCTACACGGCCCTTCGAGCGGCTCAGCTTAGATTTCAAGGGCCCCCTCCCGTCCGTCGACCGCAATGTTTACTTCCTGAACATTGTGGACGAATACTCCCGTTTCCCATTCGCCTTCCCCTGCCCAGACATGACCAGCGCCACGGTCATTAAATGCCTCAACAGCCTGTTCTGCCTGTTCGGTATGCCGAGCTATATCCACACGGATAGGGGGGCGTCCTTCATGAGTGAAGAGCTACGCCAGTACATGCTGTCCAAGGGGATCGCCACGAGCCGTACCACCAGCTACAACCCCCGGGGTAACGGCCAGGTGGAGCGAGAGAACGGGACAGTGTGGAAAGCAGTCACTCTAGCTCTAAGGACCAAGGGCCTCCCTATCTCCCGCTGGCAGGAAGTCCTCTCGGATGTGCTCCATTCGATACGGTCGCTATTGTGTACGGCCACTAATACCACGCCTCATGAACGAATGTTTGTCTTTCCCCGGAAATCCACCTCGGGCGTATCCATGCCGTCATGGCTCTCCACCCCAGGTCCGGTACTCGTGCGAAGGCATGTGAGGGGCCACAAGACGGACCCTCTCGTGGAGCCAGTACACCTACTCCACGCCAACCCCCAATACGCATATGTCCGGCACGCCGACGGAAGGGAGGACACCGTGTCCATAAAAGACGTCGCCCCAGCCGGCATCAACAACAACCACGGCAATAGCAACGACGACGATCACAGCAACCCTTACCCACCCACTATTCTTTCATCACCCCCGGAAGAACATCGACCAACGGCACCCCCACCAACTACCCCTTCAACAACCCCGGCGGCACCCCCGGCAGAGACCCAGGAGGCTACCGGGGACACCCAGCCGACACCCGCGGCACCACAACAGCCACGTCGGTCGCAGAGGACTATCAAACCCCCGAACAGACTAAATCTATAGAAGGGGTGAATGTGATGAAATATATTCCATTCATCACTGCCTGTTTTCTGTGTCTTCTAACTGCCTGCTTTCTGTGTCTTTTCCCTTCCCCCAGTCCTCATGTATTATGCATTGGAATGTGCTGGAACTGGTTGTGTGCAGGGCTCCGCCCATACCTGGCTCCTTTGTAATCTAACTTCAGTCCGGCATCAGCCTCCTGAAGGTAGACATCTCTCTATTTTACGTGTTATGTTCTGAGTTAATAAAAGCCTTACTTTTGTTCTGCTAACTTCGAGTCTCGGAATAATTGAGGCACATCACACGTAGCACCTATCAGGCCGTCAGAACATCCCAAATTAATTTGCTTTTGAAGTACAGTCGCTTCCTTACGTAGGCAAATATAGCAGCCGGTTTTGCGCACAGCAAGATCCCACAAACAGCAAAATGAATGAATGAATGGCCAAATAATCCAAGCTGGTAATAACCATCTCATAGACAAGTGCCTTATATATGGTTCACAGCTTCACAGCTGCATCAGGCCGCTTGTGGTTGTCAAAGCCATGCAAGTGGAGATAGTTGCCAAGTTTCACAGTTGGCACGATGTGTTCAGTTGATACCGTGTTCAAAATGTTACTTTAAAGAATAGTCACGCAGCTTTCTCCATTGCGTGGTGGGAATATGGATTGCCTGGTGTGGCGCTGAGCCATATCAGGAAGGTCCCAGGTTTGGCCACCCATTTCTCTTTAGTTAACTGACCTCAGCCAGGATGGAGCAGGTTTCTGGGCTTCTGGCCTAGAGTTTGCCTTCGAGCTCAGGAGGGGAACATGTTGCCAGGGTTGCTTCATTTGATACTCCAATGGGTCAGCAGTAATCTCAGCAGGGCCCATACTGACGCTGGCGGAGCAGGCCTGAGGATTTTCGGGCCCGGAATGTTTTACCACAAGTGGCTATTGAGACTGAGGCTCTGAAATTCCTGGGATTGATGATCTTTCCTTAGAATCATAGAATGGTTACAGCACAGAAGGAGGCCATTTGGCCCGTCGAGCCCGTGCCGGCTCTCTGCAAGAGCACTTCAGCTAGTCCCACTCCCCGCCCTTTCCCTGTGGCCCTGCAAAATTTTTTCCTTCAGGTACTTATCCAATTCCCTTTTGAAAGCCACGATTGAATCTGCCTCCACCACCCTCTCGGGCAGTGCATTCCAGATCCTAACCACTCGCTGCGTAAAAAAGTTTTTCCTCGTGTCGCCTTTGGTTCTTTTGCCAATCACCTTGAGTCTGTGTCCTCTGGTTCTCAACCCTTCCGCCAATGGGAACAGTTTCTCTCTATCTACTCTGTCCAGACCTCTCATGACTTTGAACACCTCGATCAAATCTCCTCTCAACCTTCCCTGCTCTCAGGAGAACAACCCCAGCTTCTCCAGTCTATCCGCGTAACTGAAGTCCCTCATCCCTGGAATCATTCTCATAAATCTTTTCTGCACCCTCTCTAAGGCCTTCACATCCTTCCTAAAGTGCGGTGCCCAGAATTGGACACAATACTCCAGTTGAGGCCGAACCAAAGTTTTATACAGGTTCATCAGAACTTCCTTAGTAAAACCTTAGTAAAGGGTTGACAGGGTCTTTGAGATCTTGGCGAGATTTGCACCAGCTCTCATCTGTCATGAGTTCCCTGAGGCCCTACTGGGTGGAATAGATGGAATTCCCTGGCATAATTCAGGAACTCAGGATGCCCTCTTGACATTGGTGGAGGAACACGGGCGGAATATTTGCCCCTGCCGAACAGAATTTAAAGCAGCATAATCCCAGTGGAATCGTGTTCCACCCCAAATCCCTGGACCCTTCCCCAGAATCTTTTCTCCTCCCCTCCCCGAACTCAGGAATTTCAGTGCCAGGGGCTCGAACGTCAATGAGACATTTTTCTACATTAAAGGCGCGTTACTATGCAAGTTGTTGTTGTTAAAAGGAAATGAGATGAGTTTTTGAAAGGGAAGAATATAAAAGGACACAGGGAAAGGGCCGAGAAATGGGATTAGAATGCATCACTCCAGTTGAACAGCTAGCACCTGCAGGGCACGATGGGCTGAGTGGTCTCCTTCTGTGCTGTAATTCAGTACAAAATTGTGGGCAGTATTGCTCTTTTTGACTGTGCAAAACCAGAGTTGCGCCTACCCAAGATTATGTCAGAATGGTTGCTCCTGGCAACTAGAGAGATTGTTCTCCCCACAGTCCGGGGTGGGTTCAAGCCTAGGCCCTATATGTATTCTCACCACACAACCCAGTGCAGGAAGGTTTAAAATCCATGGCACATAGCTGTATGTATTTCAGCTATCCCCTGGCTCTTTTTTTTGTTTTGTTTAAAATCAATTCAGGTATTAAAACGTACACACACACACCATGGCTCTTATGGCTTCATTTTCGTCCCCTGTATTTCTTTGCTGGCAGTCTGCAGATACAAACCTAAAGATATCAGCCAGCTGACCAACTATAGGCCACATCCTGTATGCACAGTATGGCTGATGCACTGCTAGTTGAGGGAAAGAGAGCAGAAACCACATGCTGGAGTGAGTCATCTCGCTCCGTTAGTTAGACTTTTTCCTGCACCCCTTTAGCTTGATATTTTATTGTTGGGGGGGGGGGGGGGGAGTAACTTGCTGGAAGTGCGAGCTGATAATGGTACGGCGAGGGCAAAGGGCATCTGGGACCTTAGCGAATGGCGGGACCAACAGTCTATCTCCTTAACCAATGAGATTTAAGGATTGAGAAAGAAACAGAGGAATGATGGAGAAGGAAATAGGGTGAATTAGAGTCAAATCAGGAATAGAAAGAGAAACAAAGAGGGATAAAAAACATTGGATTGAGATAGAGAAGAGAGACAGAAGGGAAAAGCAGGGAAAACACTTTAAATTTTAAGTTTGATGTTTTAAAATTCTCTAACAACAATTAACTACATGCAGGAATGAGATTGAACAGTTTAAATTGTTCCCTTTCTGAGCCAGTGCGGTTGATTTGGCACTGCATTAACAATGATCACATCAGTAAAAAAGTACTTACGCTCTTAATTGCCAGGCTTAACTTTCTGCGGTGAGGTTAATGGGCAGTGAATGTACAAATCCAGCTTAATGGGGAGGCTAAGGGCGAGATACTGTTTGTGTGAAGCAAACAGTGGAACGACGTAAATCGACCAATAAATTCTGGAGATTCGCAACTCATGGCGTATCTTTTAATTACCCTGAACTTGCTGGCCGATTTGCACATTAATAATGGCGTTTGTCGTTCACACACTGTTATCCTTCCGGATCTGGCCCATGATCCACAATATGCGATAATTCGCCGTAATATACTAATTCAGTGTACTAGACATGAAGAAGACAAATGACACCTCTGGAAAGAAATTTCAATTAAGACTACTATAAAAAGGAAGAATATCTTGAACAAAAATATTCACAGAATGACTTCCTTTCCTCTGTAACCAAAGACCAGTGGAATAAAAGATAAAGACTTGCATTTAATTAGCACCTTATGATATTTCTTAGAAAACCTCTCACATACAATGAATTACTTTGAAGTGTTCTGTAGGCAAACAGAATGGTTCCTAATTGAACCCCAACACCTACAGAAGTGGCCTTTTGGTGCACTGCTCTGTTGCAGGAATATAGGAATAGCTCTGGGACCATTTCGGAAGCTCGAGTAATGGCCCGGTGAAGTACTGGAAACATCGTCCTCCTCCTCCTTTCTCGCACTGAGAGTCATCAGGCGCTCGCAGCCCCGTAATAGCTCATCCAAGCGACCATACTTCATGTGTGAGCCTATACACTGATATCAACAAGCTATTTGAGAATGGGGGGCTTCGGAGCTCAGCTGATGACGCGCTCTCCTGATGTGCACTTTTTTTCTATGGGTCACCGGGTTAGTGACCAACAGCGTGAATCCTGGCTAGTGGAGGGATGCTTTGGCCAATAGTTTTGCCCAAATGGCTAGCCTAGCTAACACTGCACAGATTGGGAATTGAATCTACGACTGTCTGCACTTTATGGCAAGGAGAGGGCCTCGTTACCCATAAAGACGTTGAGGAAGCTAAGTGCTAGAAACTTAATGAACAGTGATTCGTGCTTTGGAAAGTATCAGCCTTACCTCAGTGATAGAAAGAAAGATATAACTTGCATTTATATAGCCCCTTTCACCTCAGGACGTCCCAAATTGCTTTACAGCTAAGGAAGTACTTTTTAAGTGTAGTCACTGTTGTAATATAGGGAAATGTGGCAGCTACATTGCGCACAGCAAGCTCCCACAAACAGCAATGAGATAAATGATCAGATAATCTGTTTTAGTGGTGATAAATGTTGCCCAGGACAGCAGGGAGATGTCCCCTGCTCTTTTTTGAAAAGTGCCATTGGATCTTTTACATCCACCTGAGAGGGCAGTGGGGTTGCGGTTTAACCAAAGAGTTTCCCCTTTGAGTCAGAAGGTTATGGTTTCAAGATCCCCTCAAGAGCCTTGAGCACATAATCTAGGCTGTCACCAATGTGGTACTGAAGGGGCGCTGCACTGTCAGAAGCGCTGTCGTTCCGCTAGCTACATCGCCCCGGTAATACACGAGGGGGAAGCAAATTGACGCTGTGCGTGCATCGCTCGCCCCAACCAGGAGAGCCCGAGACCAGCCCGAAGTTAGGCCTAAGGCCTCGTTTCAGTATTTTATGGGAGCTGCTGCCGCCTGTAGTGTCTGCTCCATTCAGGGCAGCCCAAATTCGCAGAGGGTCCTAAATAGGCATCACGCCCCTCATTTCAGGTGCCCTTTGAGTGCAGGGCATAACCCTGGAAAATTTCCGTCCAGAAAATGAGCACAATGCAGTGCAATTTCTACCCTGAGTTTGGCAAATATTGATCACAACTGTACATATCAGATAGGGTGACCGTATTTTCTAAACCGAATCCGGGGACAGGCAGGGTGGGAGCGCAGCAAAGTAGCCTGGACAGAAAATGTAGGATGCGCAGCGTAGCGAGGCAAAATGTTTTAGCAGCCTATATTTTAACAGTTGCACATATACACTACAAATGCAATACAAATGTGCATATAATTACCATGGCTGGGGTACTGGGTGGAGATACTGGATGAAATAAAAATTGATAGAGGAGGTACTAGAAAGGCTGGCTGTACTTAACGAAGATAAGTCACCAGGACCAGATGGGATGCATCCTAGGATGCTGAGGGAGGTTAAGGAGGAAATCGCGGAGGTATTCGCCATAATCTTCCAATCCTCCTTAGATACGGGGTTGGTGCCAGAGGACTGGAGAATTGCAAATGTTACACCCTTGTTCAAAAAAGGGTGTAAGGATAAACCCAGCAACTACAGGCCAGTCAGTTTAACCTCAGTAGTGGGGAAGCTTTTGGAAACGATAATCAGGGACAAAGTTAACAGTCACTTGGACAAGTGTGGATTACTTAAGGAAAGCCAGCACGGATTACTTAAAGGAAAATCTTAACTAAACTGGACCAGCCACATAAATACTGTGGCAACAAGAGCAGGTCAGAGGCTAGGTATTCTGCGGCAAGTGTCTCACCTCCTGACTCCCCAAGCCTTTCCACCATCTACAAGGCACAAGTCAGGAGTGTGATGGAATACTCTCCACTTGCCTGGATGAGTGCAGCTCCAACAACACACAAGAAGCTCGACACCATCCAGGACAAAGCAGCACGCTTGATTGGCACCCCATCCAGCACCTTAAACATTCACTCCCTCTACCACCTGCATACCGTGGCTGCAGTGTGTACCATCTACAAGATGCACTGCAGCAACTCGCCAAGGCTACTTCAGCAGCGCCTCCCAAACCCACGACCTCTTCCACCTAGAAGGACAAGGGCAGCAGACGCATGGGAACACCACCACCTCCAAGTTCCCCTCCAAGTCACACACCATCCTGACTTGGAAATATATCGCCGATCCTTCATCGTCACTGGGTCAAAATCCTGGAACTCCCTCCCTAACAGCACTGTGGGAGTACCTTCACCACATGGATTGCAGTGGTTCAAGAAAGTGGCTCACCACCACCTTCTCAAGGGCAACTAGGGATGGGCAATAAATGCTGGCCTTGCCAGTGACGCCCATATCCCATAAACGAATAAAAAAAATCATGTTTAACTAACTTGATCGAGTTTTTTGACTAGGTAACAGATTAGGGCAATGCGGTTGACGTAGTGTACATGGATTTCCAAAAGGCGTTTGATAAAGTGCCACATAATAGGCTTACCAACAAAGTTGAAGCCCATGGAATAAACGGGACAGTGGCAGCATGGATACGAAATTGGCAGGAAAGAGAGGGTAGCGGTGAACGGTTATTTTTTGGACTGCAGGGAAGTATACAGTGGTGTTCCCCAGGGGTCGGTTCTAGGACCGCTGCTTTTCTTGATATATATTCATGACTTGAACTTGGGTGTACAGGGCACAATTTCAAAATTTGCAGATGACACAAAACTTGGAAGTATAGTGAACAGAGAGGAGGATAGTGATCGACTTCAAGAGGACATAGACAGGCTGGTGGAATGGGCGGGCACGTGGCAGTTGAAATTTAACACAGAAAATTGCGAAGTGATACATTTTGGTAGGAAGAACAAGGAGAGGCAACAAAGGGTACAATCCTAAAGGGGGTGCATGAACAGAGAGACCTGGGGTATATGTGCACAAATCATTGAAGGTGGCAGGGCAGGTTGAGAAAGCGGTTAAAAAAGCATATGGGATACTGGACTTCATAAATAGAGGCATAGAGTACAAAAGCAAGGAAGTTATGATGAACCTTTATAAAACACTGGTTCGACCTCAACTGGAGTATTGTGTCCAATTCTGGGCATCGCACTTTAGGAAGGAGGTGAACTTAGAGAGGGTGCAGAAAATATTTACGAAATGACTCTGGGGATGAGGGCGTTCAGTTGCGTGGACAGACTGGAGAAGCTGGGGTTGTTCTCCTTGGAGCAGAGAAGGTTGGGAGGAGATTTGATAGAGGTGTTCAAAATCATGAGGGGTCTAGACAGAGTAGATAGAGAGAAACTGTTCCCATTGGCGGAAGGGTCGAGAACCAGAGGACACAGATTTAAGGTGATTGGCTAAGAACCAAAGGCGACGTGAGGAAAAACTGTTCTACTCAGCGAGTGGTTAGGATCTGGAATTCACTGCCTGAAAGGGTGATGGAGGCAGATTCAATCGTGGCTTTCAAAAGGGAATTGGATAAGTACCTGAAGGAAAATAAATTGCAGGGCCACGGGGAAAGGGCGGGGGAGTGGGACCAGCTGAAGTGCTCTTGCAGAGAGCCGGCACAGGCTCAACGGGCCGAATGGCCTCCTACTGTGCTGTAACCATTCTATGATTCTCTGATTCTACGGGTTTTATGAACCGGGGACTCTTCCGGGTACATTGTTTGCCGGGGGCCACAATACCTCATCTGGGGACTCTCCTCGGAAAACAGAGGTGCATGGTTACCCTAATACAGTGAGGAGTATGTGGATCTCAAAAGGTAAAAAAAATTGAGTTTACCAAATAGGACATGCCACATACAAGAGTTTGACAGTAAACAGCATTTCAGGAAAAATTGCAGGGTTATTTTGATTACATTGTGTGTACTTGATACAGTGTTTCCAACTTTATATTTATGGAAGCAACAATTATTACTTGCCAGCATTGCCTCTGTGTACACAAAGTGTGAAACATTCAGCCAAGTTGTCCAAAGTCATATTGATTACATTGTACGTTACACATTTGTACTGGTTTCGATGATCAATTTGACAGGAGGATGTTGTTTGCCCTTTTTGGGAAAGAATGCTATTGAGAAAGGTAAAAGCTGTCACAATGTTCTTCCTGGTCTTCATGAAAAATGTCCCTGGATTATAGTTCCCTTAACTTCTTGGCCAGTGACGAGGCACCTCCTCACAGGCCAGTTACCCTCCAGTGCCAAAGTGCGCATGGTCTTCAGGCTCGCTTGAGGCCAATGTCCTGTTGAATTCTAAATTGTGCGAGAGACAGCATAAAGCAAGAAAGCCCCCCTCAGATGATATTGCTCCTGTGCAACTAAAGGAGTCAGGAGGTGAGCAGTTGTCACTCCAGTTGTCGTTCATAGCACATGTGGAGTAATGACACAACTCCCAATTGGAAAAATGCAGGTTTGCCTTACTCCAGTCAGGTGACTGGAAGTGGTTGCATTGGCATTCTAGTCACTGTGCACTCATCGCTCGCGTCTGCAGCTAGTGCGCTTTAGAAAATTCAGACTTGCAGCACTCTTGTGAGAATGCAGGGTCACGTGAGGTAAACCATAGCGCTAACAAAATGGTAACATTACCAGAATCAGGACGATCCCAGCCATGATGGTTATTCCCATTGTTTATTTTAAATAACAGTTTGGGTTGCATTTCTCTCATAATGATGCAAGAGGTCAGCTGGCAGGCAGCAGTATTTGATGCAGTTGGTCGGAAACCTAGATAGTGAGAAGCTGTGTATAGTCTCAATGTTATTAAACGTGGGTGTTTATGTTGTGGGTCGGCTCCTTCAGGTTTAATGGAGCAACAGCCTGTTTCTCCTTTGTCATATAGCATAGCCAGATACAAATGAAAGCTCCCTGGGTTTTTGTTCTGGCGTTTTGACGCTCCCAGGAGATTACATGGCTGTGGGAGTGGGTATGAGGTGGGTGGGATGGGCGGGTTCGGGGGAGGGAGGGAGAGAGGGAAGAAGTGTTTAGTTGTGATGGTCTGGCCATCATGGAGTTCTTCTTAGGCAGTCCCTCGGAACCGATGACTTGCTTCCACACTAAAAATGAGTTCTCTGGTGACTGAGGAGTCCAATGTGGGACCTACAGTCTCTGTCACAGGTGGGGCAGATGGTGGTTGAAGAGGCGGGTGGATGGGGTGCTTGGGTTGATGTGCGCTCCTTCCGCTGTTTGCGCTTGGCTTCCGCTTGCTCCCGGCGAAGAGACTCGAGGAGTTCGGCGCCTTCCCGGATGCTTCTCCTCCACTTTGTGTGGTCTTGGGCCAGGGATTCCTAGGTGTCGGTGGGGATGTTACACTTTTTCAAGGAGGCTTTGAGGGTGACCTTGAAGCGTTTCCTCTGCCCACCTGGGGCTCTCTTGCCATGTCGGAGCTCCGAGTAGAGCGCTTGTTTTGGGAGTCTCGTATCGGGCATGCGGACGATGTGGCCCGTCCATCAGAGCTGATCGAGCATGATCAAAGTCAACATGGATTCACAAAAGGTAAATCGTGCTTGACTAATCTACTGGAATTTTTTGAGGATGTAACTGGTAAAATAGATAAGGGAGAACCAGTGGATGTGGTGTATCTGGGCTTTAAGAAGGCGTTCGATAAGGTCCCGCATAAGAGATTAGCGTGTAAAGTTAAGGCACGTGGGATTGGGGGCAAGGTATTGACTTGGATAGAGAAATGGTTGGCAGACAGAAAGCGTAGAGTTGGAATAAACGGGTCTTTTTCCGAGTGGCAGGCAGTGACTACTGGGGTACCGCAGGGATCGGTCCTTGGACCCCAGCTATTCACAATATATATTAATGATCTAGACAAGGGAACTAGATGTAATATCTCCAAATTTGCAGACGACACAAAGCTGGGTGGGCGTGTGTGCTGTGAGGAGGATGTCGAGAAACTCCAGGATGATTTGGACATGTTGGGTGATTGGGCAGAAACATGGCAGATGCAATATAACGTGGATAAATGTGAGGTTATCCACTTTGGTGGCAAAAACAGGAAGGCAGATTATTATCTAAATGGCAATAGATTGGGAGAAGGGGAAGTGCAACGAGACCTGAGTGTCCTTGTGCACCAGTCGCTGAAGGTAAGCATGCAGGTGCAGCAGGCGGTTAAGAAGGCAAATGGTATGTTGGCCTTCGTAGCGAGAGGGTTTGAGTACAGGAACAAGGATGTCTTGCTGCAGTTGTACAGGGCCTTGGTGAGACCACATCTTGAGTATTGTGTGCAGTTTTGGTTGCTTTATCTGAGGAAGGATGTTCTTGCCATGGAAGGAGTTCAGCGAAGATTCACCAGGCTGATACCTGGGATGGCAGGAATGACGTATGAGGAGAGATTGGGTCGATTGGGCTTGTACTCGCTGGAGTTTAGAAGAATGAGAGGTGATCTCATTGAAACTTATAAAATTCTGACAGGACTGGACAGACTAGATGCAGGAAGGATGTTCCCGATGGTCGGGGAGTCCAGAACCAGGGGACACAGTCTAAGGATAAAGGGTAGGCCATTTAGGACAGAAATGAGGAGGAATTTCTTCACCCAGAGAGTGGTGAACCTATGGAACTCTCTACCACAGAAGGCGGTGGAGGCCAGTTCATTAAATATATTCAAGAAGGAGTTGGATATGTTTCTTAAGGCTAAAGGGATCAAGGGGTATGGGGAGAAAGCAGGGACCGGGTACTGAATTTGGATGATCAGCCATGATCGCATTGAATGGCGGAGCAGGCTCGAGGGGCCGAATGGCCTACTCCTGCTCCTATCTTCTATGTTTCTATGTTTCTATCCCAACTGTCGGAATTCATCCGCGGAATTGAATTCCTGTTACATTGAAGGGTTCCGCTGTGCAATTGGTTCACTTGCCAATGGTTGTTAAGGCTGCTGGCCCACACTGAATGTGAAGTGTGCTGTGAAATTCTTCTGAAGACATCAGTGGCTTTTATGTCATATCACAGGAAAAGATGCGCACTGATGCTGAAAGTTTCAGCACAATCTCATCATGTTGACAGGATGGGCCAGTGATGCGTGTGAGCAGTTTTCACTCGCTGTTTAAAAAAAAAATACATGCAGGCTGCATATCAGGGCCGGAAGAATCAACTCGTCAACTCGCCAAAGGAAAGATGCTCTCCAATTCTGCTCAGATGAACAACCAAAGCAACTCACCAGCATACTAATAACATCAGTAAATTTGCACCTTCATCTCCCAATTTTCTACACAGCTGCCCTTTCCATTCCAGCCCTTGGCTGCTCATTTCTGCTTGTCGCAACTATTTTTTAAACTTAGTCCAGTTTTTCCTCCCCTCCTCTCCTGATTCACTCCAGGGCGCGATTGCGCAGGAGCTGCCTGCCCATCAGAAATGCCCCCAAGCAAGCTAGTCCTCATGTGTGGGCGTCGACTGGCTATTTGATTGTGGAGAGGCTTCACATCTACCTTGGTGCCGTCATCACCTGACGTGCCCCCCCCCCCCCCACTTACACACTTCAGAACAAGAGTCACTGGATAGCTATTCGGAGCGGCAGAATTATTTCTCCCCCCCCCCCCCCCCCGCACCGTGGCCGCTGAGGCCTATTGTGGTGCCCTATCTTCACCCTGGCTGAGATGCATTAACCCAGCACTGACGAGGAATCGTACATGGCCCCTGTCCATTGTGGACGGCTGAGTTCCTTACACTGGTCATGCTTTTACCAGCTGACTGGTGGAGCTACTCTTAAACACACTGACCAGGCCCTCCTCAATAACAAAAGGTCCATTTTATTCCCTTTTTTTGGTTTCCTGGGGAGCTTTATGACGGACTGCAGATCTGATACGTGGCCATGCACGACTGCACAAATGCAGGTGGTGAACCCCCCCGCTCCCCGTGGCCACCAATGGGCGATTGGGCAGATGCATGGCAGATGCAGTATAATGTGGATAAATGTGAGGTTATCCACTTTGGTGGCAAGAACAGGAAGGCAGATTATTATCTGAACGGCAATAGATTGGGAGAAGGGGAAGTGCAACGAGACCTGGGTGTCCTTGTGCACCAGTCGCTGAAGGTAAGCATGCAGGTGCAGCAGGCAGTTAAGAAGGCAAATGGTATGTTGGCCTTCATAGCGAGAGGATTCGAGTACAGGAGCAAGGATGTCTTACTGCAGTTGTACAGGGCCTTGGTGAGACCACATCTTGAGTATTGTGTGCAGTTTTGGTTGCCTTATCTGAGGAAGGATGTTCTTGCCATGGAGGGAGTGCAGCGAAGATTCACCAGACTGATGCCTGGGATGGCAGGAATGACGTATGAGGAGAGATTGGGTCGATTGGGCTTATATTCGCTAGAGTTTAGAAGAATGAGAGGTGATCTCATTGAAACTTATAAAATTCTAACAGGACTAGACAGGCTAGATGCAGGAAGGATGTTCCCGATGGTGGGGGAGTCCAGAACCAGGGGTCACAGTCTAAAGATAAGGGGTAAGCCATTTTGGACAGAGATGAGGAGGATTTTCTTCACCCAGAGAGTGGTGAACCTGTGGAATTCTCTACCACTGAAGGCAGTTGAGGCCAGTTCATTAAATATATTCAAGAAGGAGTTAGATATATTTCTTAAGGCTAAAGGGATCAAGGGATATGGGGAGAAGGCAGGGACAGGGTACTGAATTTGGATGATCAGCCATGATCTCATTAAATGGCGGAGCAGGCTCGAGGGGCCGAATGGCCTACTCCTATCTTCTATGTTTCTATGCCACCGCCAGCCCTTGCAGGGTGCTGTGCGTCACGCGACTCCAGCAAACGATCATTCTCAGCAGCAACCTTCTTTTATAGGCGGTCCCCATGAGTCCCAAGTCCTCGTGCTGTGCAGCTAAGGAAAGGAGGAGAGCTGGCCCTCCTGCTCCAGCGTTGCCACCGCCACGTGCTTCTCACTGACGCTGCGTAAATTCAGCCAGCGCTGCCTCCGCAAATTGAATATTTCCATCCCCGGAGGTGGGTGCTCCCCCTGCTGGTGTTTGAAGTAGATGGTGTGAGTGACACAGGGAGACCGTGAGGTGGCACCTACATCCATGGTCATGGCTGCTGCAGCAACGTCTTGGGGATGTCCTTCGAAACAGAAGTGGAATGCATATTATACTGCTGGGCTGCAAGGCACCCTTTTAAAGCAGCGCTTACATATCAATATACTGTGTGTCACGGTGCTGTGCTCGAGTGAATGCCTGTACGTGTGTGAGTGAGCAGGGAGGGAGAAGAAATAAGAAGTGTCTGGGAACCTCCGTTTGGGGAAAACCTCGAGCTTCACCCCCACAGCTCGTGATGCCAATCACATCCGGCGAAGGCTGATGGAGTCCTGAAACTTGGGGGTCCTCCTTCTATCCACACATCCCCTTGTATTATGAGCCAACCTGCCCTGCGGGTAGAGAAGTAGTACAGGAAACTCTCGTTTAAATGGCACCTAAATATCCAGAATTCTGTATTAACTGGCAAAATTCATACTCCGAAAACACCTCAATAACCGGAAATGTTGCCAAGTCCGAGTCCGAGTCTCCCGCGGTGGCCGAGTTAGTCAGCGGGGGTAGTTCTCCAAACTGCCACTACTCGGCTTCTTGGTGCTGTCGGAAGTCCGAACACCTCAATAACAGGAGTCTGACTCTTTGTTTGTTAAAAACAGCCTCGGTAGATAACCCTCTCCGTCATCCGGAATCTTTAATCAACCGACACCATCCCGGTCCCGTCGGTGCCGGATACCAGAGAGTTTCCCATACCGAGATGTTAGAAATCTCAGGAGCACATACAGTGAAGCCTAACTGTCCCTCCTCTCGCCCTGTGTGAGCATGAGTAAGTGAAGGTGTAACGTGCAGCTGGGCGTTGTCGGAAGAATTTTTTAAAAGCAAACCTTTAAAGCTGTCAATGTGATAAGAAGATTTGCAGTTGTAAGTAACATGTGTAAGATATACCCTACTTCAGTATGGCCATGAGTATTAAACAACGAAAGAACGGTATAGCTGTCTGAGTGCATTGCTGCAAGCAATGTACAACAGGTTGATGGAAAACACTTTCTGGCACGTACTGTATACTTTGCCTGTAATCTTACTATAGGAAGATATTGGGTAGCCCCATCTTTCCACATTTTTGGATGTCCAAAACATTCTGCCTCTGTGTGCAGTGCCTGCCGCTGTTGCCATGGCTGCCCCTTCCTACCAGAAGGCACATGGGATACTTACCCTTATTAGCCGAGGCATAGAATATAAGAGCAGGGAGGTTATGCTTGAACTGTATAAAACACTAGTTAGGCCGCAGCTAGAATACTGTGTGCAGTTCTGGTCACCGCATTACAGGAAGGATGTGATTGCACTAGAGGGGCTGCAGAGGAGATTTACGAGGATGTTGCCTGGGCTAGGGAATTTTAGCTATGAGGAAAGATTGGATAGGCTGGGGTTGTTTTCTTTGGAACAGAGGAGGCTGAGGGGAGACTTGGTTGAGGTGTATAAAATTATGAGGGGCCTAGATAGAGTGGATAGGAAGGACCCATTTCCCTTAGCAGAAGGGTCAATAACCAGGGGGCAGAGATTTAAAGTAATTGGTCGGAGGTTGAGAGGGGAGTTGAGGAGAAATATTTTCACCCAGAGGGTGGTGGGGGTCTGGAACTCACTGCCTGAAAGGGTGGTAGAGGCAGAAAGCCTCATCGCATTTAAAAAGTACTTGGATATGCACCTGAAGTGCCGTAACCTACAAGGCTATGGACCAAGAGCTGGAAAGTGGGATTGGGGTGGAAAGTGGGATTGGGGTGGAAAGTGGGATTAGGGTGGATTGCTCTTTGTCGGCCGGTGCGGACAAGATGGGCCGAATGGCTGTGCTGTAAATTTCTGTGATTCTATGACACACTCTGCCTTCCACTACGGCGGGGAGGGTGCTCTGGGATGTCGAGCAAGGCATCCCTGCTTTGGTGCACCTCTTACAGACGCAGCTGCAGTTGTAAACAATGCACTATTTCGTTGACGTGGCTATGTCAGAGTTTCAGCCCGCATCCCCTTTTAGTTCTGCAAGCAAGCAAAAATCATAATGTAACCCTTTAAATTCCTGCCACTGTGCCAGAAAACCCACACCCTCCCTCTGTGCATCTCCCAACGGTTGGCTGAAATTGTTTTCATTTGTTATCAGGATGTGGCTGCATTTATTGCCCATCCCTAGTGGCCCTGAGGGGGTGGTGGGCTTGAACATAGAATTTACAGCACAGAAACAGGCCATTCAGCCCAACAAGTCTATGCCGGTGTTGATGCTCCACACAAGCCTCCTCCCACTCTACTTCATCTCACCCTATCAACATCCCCTTCTATTCCTTTTTCCCTCATGTACTTACTTTTGTTTGCTTTGTGGCCACTGTTTATTTTTTAACAAGTGAGTGGCTTGCGAAGCCACTCAGAGGGTGTCAAGAGTCAATCACATTCAGTCGCTGTGCAAGCCAGATGGAGTAGGGGGTGGCAGCCTCCCTTCTCTGAAGGCTATTTAGTGAACTAACAGGGTTTTTCAATCTGGCAGCCTTCATGGTCATTTTTCTGGTGCTAGCCACTTAATTGAGATCAAGTCCACCATCTCAGTAGCTGTGGCCTCGTCAGCAGCGCTCACATCCTGAGAGTAAATTCAAAGAAAATTATGTAATGACATGATAACTAAGAAGACAGTAACCTACCAGTCTCCTATCCAGCTGATCATGTGAAGTCTCAAAATACCACGGACAATTCCACCCCACCCCATCCCCAAGTCTATTTAGCTATCAGTGTTTTGATGGGCATAATGTGCTGGTTGGATTTGTTTAACCTGACTTGTTCAAAGATGGCTTTGAATCAGTGTGGAAGTTGTGTTATCAAAACCACAGACCAGAGTCATGAATTTTTTGCTATCTCTTGTGTACAGAAGTCTCTGTATTAAAAATACACATTTTTAATGCCTCAGTACGTAAAGTATTTTGACTGTGTGTTTTGCTTCAGACTGGAAACTTTACACTTTTTTGCAAGTCAGTTACTTTTCCCCAGCCTAGCTTTGAGCACATAAATCTAGGCTGGCACTCCAGTGTGGTACTGAGGGAGTGCTGCACTGTCGGAGGTGCCATCTTTCAGATGAGACGTTAAACCGAGGCCCCGTCTGCTCTCTCAGGTGGACGTAAAAGACCCCATGGCACTATTTCAGAGAAGAACAGGGGAGTTATCCCCGGCGTCCTGGGGCCAATATTTCTCCCTCAACCAACATAACCAAAACAGATTATCTGGTCATTATCACATTGCTGTTAGTGGGAGCTTGCTGTGCGCAAATTGGCTGCTGCGTTTCCCACGTTACAACAGTGACTGCACTTCAAAAAGTACTTCATTGGCTGTAAAGCGCTTTGAGACGTCCGGTGGTCGTGAAAGGCGCTATATAAATGCTCTAATAAGTATGATTGTGCAGGATAGAATAAGGAATTCATTGAAGTCAAGCAACAGGTGGCACAACAGAATGCAGTGGCTGTGTCCGGCCTATGGCAGCTGAACAAGGCTGGCTTAACATACTCCTTGTACATTCCTGCAGCAAAGCATCTGACATAAAGGCTACACTCTGAGAAAGGGGAGAGACAGAAATGAGTATTAATCTAGTCCCTGGGAGAGGGGTTCATCTCCGCCAACTGCCTGACTGGGCCACTGAAATAATCCAGAAGAATCACAATACTGAAATAACGGAAACAATGTTTTCTTACAAAGCACTCGTATTCAACAGGTAAACCATTTGATGGTACCAGCCCTATTAAGAGAGAATACAGTCCGTCAATGCAGTGATGTGAATAAAGAGACAGGATTTGCTTTGTTTGGCTTCAGTACACACTGGCGAATACATAGCTGGCAGCGAACTACAGGCAGGAATTCAAGGAAGCCGACTTGGGTCATTAAATATATTTAAGGTGGAGATAGGCAGATTTTTGAATGGTAAGGGAGTGAAGGGTTATGGGGAGCGGGCAGGGAAGTGGAGTTGAGGCCAAGATCAGATCAGCCATGATCTTATTGAATGGCGGAGCAGGTTCGAGGGACCGAATGACCTGCTCTTGCTCCTACTTCTTATATTCTTATGTTGGTGAAGTCCGAGATTGTGAGAGCAAAGTTCATGTGGTTGGTGGATGTTTAGCAGAATCTTGAGTTACTGCCTCATGCCCCGTGCCGAACAGATGGCAGTTTTTATAATAGAGTGTGGTTTTCATTTTAATCAGGTTTGTTATTTTCTTGCCGTTATGCAGCAGCCTTACTGCGCAGCCTGACAAAGTGAAAGAATGTCGAGGCGAGACAGTACCAGCGTGGAAAAAGTATATTTTAAACAGCAAGCTGCCAAGCTGCTTGTCTACTCCCGATAATTCAGCCACCTTTTGTATTAAAAACAATTGTCGTAAGCAATGTAAATAACACAACAAAGTGGGAATTTAGTGGTTTAAAAAAAATTCTGTATTCTCAGATAATTTGAATTAAAAGCTGGAGGTTTTTTTTTTATTCGTTCATGGGACCGGGGTGTCACTGGCAAGGCCAGCATTTATTGCATAGACATCATAAAAGTTACCTTTAAAGACAATATTAAGCCTAATTTTGTGTTGCTGTCACTGTGAGATGTTTTATTTGTGCTCATTAATTGCAATTGTGTTTTTTTTTTAAACGGCTGATGACATGGGGCTGAAATTCTTGTCTTTGATCACTTTAGCGAAAAAGTGGGATGGTGAAACAGCAGGGTTTACTCAAATCTACTTCTTCGCTCGATGGGAATTTCAGAGCCCATTTCAGCAGCCTCTTCCCCACACACGCACTGATTTACCTGCGGAGAACAGGTTTCCTAATGAAAAAGAAAGACTTGCATTTCTATAGCGCCTTTCACGACCTCAGGATGTCCCAAAGCGCTTTACAGCCAATGAGGCAGTTTTTGAAGTGTAGTCACTGTTGTAATGTAGGAAACTCCTTCCTGTTATAGAAGGTTATTTTCCCATCCATGGCGGGAAATGTCAAATGGAGATGAGAGCAGAAATCTGTAATTATCGCTTCCTTCCCACTAGAAACTTCTTATTCAAATGTCCTAAAAGATTTTCATACTGATTTATTTACTGTGCCCCCTTATCCCTAGTTAGTTACTGGAATCATCATATTGTTGCCATGATACCACTCAGGGATAAGGAATTGACTGTTTTCCTTTGTGGCCAGTTAGGCTTCCAATTCATAAAATGCCATCATCCACCAAAGCCTTTCCAACATCCACGTCAGCTACTCAAGACATCTTTTGGCTTCAGCCTATTATTTGCACATTTAATTTAGGCAACATAAAATGGACTGAGATAAGGAGCTGGGCTTAAGCCTACTGCCCCCAAGCCCGGCCCAGTTTTCTGGGTCCGTATTTATGGTGGGCTCCAAGTTGGCATTCAGTTCAACAAGCAGGAGCCTGCCAGTGGCTCACGGGTAAAAGAAAGACTTGCATTTATATAGCGCCTTTCACGACCACTGGACGCCCCAAAGCGCTTTACAGCCAATGAAGTACTTTTTGAAGTGTGGTCACTGTTGTAATGTAGGAAACACAGCAGCCAATTTGCCCACAACAAGGTCCCACAGACAGCAATGTGATAATGACCAGATATTCTGTTTTAGTGATGTTGATTGAGGGATAAATATTGGCCAGGGCACCGGACTCCCCTGCTCTTCTTCAAAATAGTACCATGGGATCTTTTAAGTCCACCTAAGAGAGCAGACGGGGCCTCGGTTTAACGTCTCAACTGAAAGACAGCACCTCTGACAGTGCAGCACTTCCTAGATTTTTGTGCTCAAGTCTCATTGAGTGGGATTTGAACCCACAACCTTCTGACTCAGGCACGAGGGTGCTGCCCACTGAGCCACGGTTGACATGGCTGGTCGATACACACCATTCAGGAGATAACCTTAAATGGGCCACAAGCCCCCAAAAACTGGGCCAGGTTGTCCACTGAAGGCCTCGGGCTCAGTCAAAGCCTTCAGCAAGTAA